>NW_027435986.1:0-36054 GCF_964199755.1 Larus michahellis
TGGATGTGGGACATACAGCGAGATGTTTGCTGCTTTTGCGTTTGGCTGTTGGGAGATTTACAGCACAAAGATATCTAGTTGATTTGAAGCAGTTCCGAGAAAGTCTAAACATAATCCCCACTTCTCCCTCCTGGCACTTTCCATGTGGGAGATATAGCAGGATGTATATTGGTTTTGAGGACAACTCAATGGACAGTGTAGGGAGAAAACCTCCTGGCTCCTTGAATGCCGTTTCTGGAGACACTGCGATCAATGTGGGAGATATGTCAAGATGTGTGTTTGTTTTGAGGACGGCTCTCTGGAGAGTCTTAGCAAAGAGGTCACACAGATAATCAGAGCAATTCTCAGAGACACTGAGAACAAGCTCCGCAATTCCCTCCTGGCACTTTCCCTGTAGGAGATGCCGCAAGACGTTTCTGTATATTGGGCACAGCGCTCTGCACGGTGTTAGCAGAGACTTTCCCGGGACAGTGAAACCCTATGTCAGAGACACTGAGAAGAAGCCCCAATGTTCCCTCCAGGCACTTTCAGTGTGGGTGCTTTCTCCACGTGGTTCCTGGTTTCACTGCAGCTCTGAAGAGAATGTTAGCAAAGAGGTAACCGGGACAGTGAAAACAGTACTCAAAGACAGGGAGAGCAAGCTCTCTCTTGGCACTTTGGATGTGGGACATACAGCGAGATGTTTGCTGCTTTTGCGTTTGGCTGTTGGGAGATTTACAGCACAAAGATATCTAGTTGATTTGAAGCAGTTCCGAGAAAGTCTAAACATAATCCCCACTTCTCCCTCCTGGCACTTTCCATGTGGGAGATATAGCAGGATGTATATTGGTTTTGAGGACAACTCAATGGACAGTGTAGGGAGAAAAGGTCCTGGCTCCTTGAATGCCGTTTCTGGAGACACTGCGATCAATGTGGGAGATATGTCAAGATGTGTGTTTGTTTTGAGGACGGCTCTCTGGAGAGTCTTAGCAAAGAGGTCACACAGATAATCAGAGCAATTCTCAGAGACACTGAGAACAAGCTCCGCAATTCCCTCCTGGCACTTTCCCTGTAGGAGATACCGCAAGACGTTTCTGTATATTGGGCACAGCGCTCTGCACGGTGTTAGCAGAGACTTTCCCGGGACAGTGAAACCCTATGTCAGAGACACTGAGAAGAAGCCCCAATGTTCCCTCCAGGCACTTTCAGTGTGGGTGCCTTCTCCACGTGGTTCCTGGTTTCACTGCAGCTCTGAAGAGAATGTTAGCAAAGAGGTAACCGGGACAGTGAAACAGTACTCAAAGACAGGGAGAGCAAGCTCTCTCTTGGCACTTTGGATGTGGGACATACAGCGAGATGTTTGGTGCTTTTGCGTTTGGCTGTTGGGAGATTTACAGCACAAAGATATCTAGTTGATTTGAAGCAGTTCCGAGAAAGTCTAAACATAATCCCCACTTCTCCCTCCTGGCACTTTCCATGTGGGAGATATAGCAGGATGTATATTGGTTTTGAGGACAACTCAATGGACAGTGTAGGGAGAAAACCTCCTGGCTCCTTGAATGCCGTTTCTGGAGACACTGCGATCAATGTGGGAGATATGTCAAGATGTGTGTTTGTTTTGAGGACGGCTCTCTGGAGAGTCTTAGCAAAGAGGTCACACAGATAATCAGAGCAATTCTCAGAGACACTGAGAACAAGCTCCGCAATTCCCTCCTGGCACTTTCCCTGTAGGAGATACCGCAAGACGTTTCTGTATATTGGGCACAGCGCTCTGCACGGTGTTAGCAGAGACTTTCCCGGGACAGTGAAACCCTATGGCAGAGACACTGAGAAGAAGCCCCAATGTTCCCTCCAGGCACTTTCAGTGTGGGTGCTTTCTCCACGTGGTTCCTGGTTTCACTGCAGCTCTGAAGAGAATGTTAGCAAAGAGGTAACCGGGACAGTGAAAACAGTACTCAAAGACAGGGAGAGCAAGCTCTCTCTTGGCACTTTGGATGTGGGACATACAGCGAGATGTTTGCTGCTTTTGCGTTTGGCTGTTGGGAGATTTACAGCACAAAGATATCTAGTTGATTTGAAGCAGTTCCGAGAAAGTCTAAACATAATCCCCACTTCTCCCTCCTGGCACTTTCCATGTGGGAGATATAGCAGGATGTATATTGGTTTTGAGGACAACTCAATGGACAGTGTAGGGAGAAAAGGTCCTGGCTCCTTGAATGCCGTTTCTGGAGACACTGCGATCAATGTGGGAGATATGTCAAGATGTGTGTTTGTTTTGAGGACGGCTCTCTGGAGAGTCTTAGCAAAGAGGTCACACAGATAATCAGAGCAATTCTCAGAGACACTGAGAACAAGCTCCGCAATTCCCTCCTGGCACTTTCCCTGTAGGAGATACCGCAAGACGTTTCTGTATATTGGGCACAGCGCTCTGCACGGTGTTAGCAGAGACTTTCCCGGGACAGTGAAACCCTATGTCAGAGACACTGAGAAGAAGCCCCAATGTTCCCTCCAGGCACTTTCAGTGTGGGTGCTTTCTCCACGTGGTTCCTGGTTTCACTGCAGCTCTGAAGAGAATGTTAGCAAAGAGGTAACCGGGACAGTGAAAACAGTACTCAAAGACAGGGAGAGCAAGCTCTCTCTTGGCACTTTGGATGTGGGACATACAGCGAGATGTTTGCTGCTTTTGCGTTTGGCTGTTGGGAGATTTACAGCACAAAGATATCTAGTTGATTTGAAGCAGTTCCGAGAAAGTCTAAACATAATCCCCACTTCTCCCTCCTGGCACTTTCCATGTGGGAGATATAGCAGGATGTATATTGGTTTTGAGGACAACTCAATGGACAGTGTAGGGAGAAAAGGTCCTGGCTCCTTGAATGCCGTTTCTGGAGACACTGCGATCAATGTGGGAGATATGTCAAGATGTGTGTTTGTTTTGAGGACGGCTCTCTGGAGAGTCTTAGCAAAGAGGTCACACAGATAATCAGAGCAATTCTCAGAGACACTGAGAACAAGCTCCGCAATTCCCTCCTGGCACTTTCCCTGTAGGAGATACCGCAAGACGTTTCTGTATATTGGGCACAGCGCTCTGCACGGTGTTAGCAGAGACTTTCCCGGGACAGTGAAACCCTATGTCAGAGACACTGAGAAGAAGCCCCAATGTTCCCTCCAGGCACTTTCAGTGTGGGTGCTTTCTCCACGTGGTTCCTGGTTTCACTGCGGCTCTGAAGAGAATGTTAGCAAAGAGGTAACCGGGACAGTGAAAACAGTACTCAAAGACAGGGAGAGCAAGCTCTCTCTTGGCACTTTGGATGTGGGACATACAGCGAGATGTTTGCTGCTTTTGCGTTTGGCTGTTGGAGATTTACAGCACAAAGATATCTAGTTGATTTGAAGCAGTTCCGAGAAAGTCTAAACATAATCCCCACTTCTCCCTCCTGGCACTTTCCATGTGGGAGATATAGCAGGATGTATATTGGTTTTGAGGACAACTCAATGGACAGTGTAGGGAGAAAAGGTCCTGGCTCCTTGAATGCCGTTTCTGGAGACACTGCGATCAATGTGGGAGATATGTCAAGATGTGTGTTTGTTTTGAGGACGGCTCTCTGGAGAGTCTTAGCAAAGAGGTCACACAGATAATCAGAGCAATTCTCAGAGACACTGAGAACAAGCTCCGCAATTCCCTCCTGGCACTTTCCCTGTAGGAGATACCGCAAGACGTTTCTGTATATTGGGCACAGCGCTCTGCACGGTGTTAGCAGAGACTTTCCCGGCACAGTGAAACCCTATGTCAGAGACACTGAGAAGAAGCCCCAATGTTCCCTCCAGGCACTTTCAGTGTGGGTGCCTTCTCCACGTGGTTCCTGGTTTCACTGCAGCTCTGAAGAGAATGTTAGCAAAGAGGTAACCGGGACAGTGAAAACAGTACTCAAAGACAGGGAGAGCAAGCTCTCTCTTGGCACTTTGGATGTGGGACATACAGCGAGATGTTTGCTGCTTTTGCGTTTGGCTGTTGGGAGATTTACAGCACAAAGATATCTAGTTGATTTGAAGCAGTTCCGAGAAAGTCTAAACATAATCCCCACTTCTCCCTCCTGGCACTTTCCATGTGGGAGATATAGCAGGATGTATATTGGTTTTGAGGACAACTCAATGGACAGTGTAGGGAGAAAAGGTCCTGGCTCCTTGAATGCCGTTTCTGGAGACACTGCGATCAATGTGGGAGATATGTCAAGATGTGTGTTGGTTTTGAGGACGGCTCTCTGGAGAGTCTTAGCAAAGAGGTCACACAGATAATCAGAGCAATTCTCAGAGACACTGAGAACAAGCTCCGCAATTCCCTCCTGGCACTTTCCCTGTAGGAGATACCGCAAGACGTTTCTGTATATTGGGCACAGCGCTCTGCACGGTGTTAGCAGAGACTTTCCCGGGACAGTGAAACCCTATGTCAGAGACACTGAGAAGAAGCCCCAATGTTCCCTCCAGGCACTTTCAGTGTGGGTGCTTTCTCCACGTGGTTCCTGGTTTCACTGCGGCTCTGAAGAGAATGTTAGCAAAGAGGTAACCGGGACAGTGAAAACAGTACTCAAAGACAGGGAGAGCAAGCTCTCTCTTGGCACTTTGGATGTGGGACATACAGCGAGATGTTTGCTGCTTTTGCGTTTGGCTGTTGGGAGATTTACAGCACAAAGATATCTAGTTGATTTGAAGCAGTTCCGAGAAAGTCTAAACATAATCCCCACTTCTCCCTCCTGGCACTTTCCATGTGGGAGATATAGCAGGATGTATATTGGTTTTGAGGACAACTCAATGGACAGTGTAGGGAGAAAACCTCCTGGCTCCTTGAATGCCGTTTCTGGAGACACTGCGATCAATGTGGGAGATATGTCAAGATGTGTGTTTGTTTGAGGACGGCTCTCTGGAGAGTCTTAGCAAAGAGGTCACACAGATAATCAGAGCAATTCTCAGAGACACTGAGAACAAGCTCCGCAATTCCCTCCTGGCACTTTCCCTGTAGGAGATGCCGCAAGACGTTTCTGTATATTGGGCACAGCGCTCTGCACGGTGTTAGCAGAGACTTTCCCGGGACAGTGAAACCCTATGGCAGAGACACTGAGAAGAAGCCCCAATGTTCCCTCCAGGCACTTTCAGTGTGGGTGCTTTCTCCACGTGGTTCCTGGTTTCACTGCAGCTCTGAAGAGAATGTTAGCAAAGAGGTAACCGGGACAGTGAAAACAGTACTCAAAGACAGGGAGAGCAAGCTCTCTCTTGGCACTTTGGATGTGGGACATACAGCGAGATGTTTGCTGCTTTTGCGTTTGGCTGTTGGGAGATTTACAGCACAAAGATATCTAGTTGATTTGAAGCAGTTCCGAGAAAGTCTAAACATAATCCCCACTTCTCCCTCCTGGCACTTTCCATGTGGGAGATATAGCAGGATGTATATTGGTTTTGAGGACAACTCAATGGACAGTGTAGGGAGAAAAGGTCCTGGCTCCTTGAATGCCGTTTCTGGAGACACTGCGATCAATGTGGGAGATATGTCAAGATGTGTGTTGGTTTTGAGGACGGCTCTCTGGAGAGTCTTAGCAAAGAGGTCACACAGATAATCAGAGCAATTCTCAGAGACACTGAGAACAAGCTCCGCAATTCCCTCCTGGCACTTTCCCTGTAGGAGATACCGCAAGACGTTTCTGTATATTGGGCACAGCGCTCTGCACGGTGTTAGCAGAGACTTTCCCGGGACAGTGAAACCCTATGTCAGAGACACTGAGAAGAAGCCCCAATGTTCCCTCCAGGCACTTTCAGTGTGGGTGCTTTCTCCACGTGGTTCCTGGTTTCACTGCGGCTCTGAAGAGAATGTTAGCAAAGAGGTAACCGGGACAGTGAAAACAGTACTCAAAGACAGGGAGAGCAAGCTCTCTCTTGGCACTTTGGATGTGGGACATACAGCGAGATGTTTGCTGCTTTTGCGTTTGGCTGTTGGGAGATTTACAGCACAAAGATATCTAGTTGATTTGAAGCAGTTCCGAGAAAGTCTAAACATAATCCCCACTTCTCCCTCCTGGCACTTTCCATGTGGGAGATATAGCAGGATGTATATTGGTTTTGAGGACAACTCAATGGACAGTGTAGGGAGAAAACCTCCTGGCTCCTTGAATGCCGTTTCTGGAGACACTGCGATCAATGTGGGAGATATGTCAAGATGTGTGTTTGTTTTGAGGACGGCTCTCTGGAGAGTCTTAGCAAAGAGGTCACACAGATAATCAGAGCAATTCTCAGAGACACTGAGAACAAGCTCCGCAATTCCCTCCTGGCACTTTCCCTGTAGGAGATGCCGCAAGACGTTTCTGTATATTGGGCACAGCGCTCTGCACGGTGTTAGCAGAGACTTTCCCGGGACAGTGAAACCCTATGTCAGAGACACTGAGAAGAAGCCCCAATGTTCCCTCCAGGCACTTTCAGTGTGGGTGCTTTCTCCACGTGGTTCCTGGTTTCACTGCGGCTCTGAAGAGAATGTTAGCAAAGAGGTAACCGGGACAGTGAAAACAGTACTCAAAGACAGGGAGAGCAAGCTCTCTCTTGGCACTTTGGATGTGGGACATACAGCGAGATGTTTGCTGCTTTTGCGTTTGGCTGTTGGGAGATTTACAGCACAAAGATATCTAGTTGATTTGAAGCAGTTCCGAGAAAGTCTAAACATAATCCCCACTTCTCCCTCCTGGCACTTTCCATGTGGGAGATATAGCAGGATGTATATTGGTTTTGAGGACAACTCAATGGACAGTGTAGGGAGAAAACCTCCTGGCTCCTTGAATGCCGTTTCTGGAGACACTGCGATCAATGTGGGAGATATGTCAAGATGTGTGTTTGTTTTGAGGACGGCTCTCTGGAGAGTCTTAGCAAAGAGGTCACACAGATAATCAGAGCAATTCTCAGAGACACTGAGAACAAGCTCCGCAATTCCCTCCTGGCACTTTCCCTGTAGGAGATGCCGCAAGACGTTTCTGTATATTGGGCACAGCGCTCTGCACGGTGTTAGCAGAGACTTTCCCGGGACAGTGAAACCCTATGGCAGAGACACTGAGAAGAAGCCCCAATGTTCCCTCCAGGCACTTTCAGTGTGGGTGCTTTCTCCACGTGGTTCCTGGTTTCACTGCAGCTCTGAAGAGAATGTTAGCAAAGAGGTAACCGGGACAGTGAAAACAGTACTCAAAGACAGGGAGAGCAAGCTCTCTCTTGGCACTTTGGATGTGGGACATACAGCGAGATGTTTGCTGCTTTTGCGTTTGGCTGTTGGGAGATTTACAGCACAAAGATATCTAGTTGATTTGAAGCAGTTCCGAGAAAGTCTAAACATAATCCCCACTTCTCCCTCCTGGCACTTTCCATGTGGGAGATATAGCAGGATGTATATTGGTTTTGAGGACAACTCAATGGACAGTGTAGGGAGAAAAGGTCCTGGCTCCTTGAATGCCGTTTCTGGAGACACTGCGATCAATGTGGGAGATATGTCAAGATGTGTGTTGGTTTTGAGGACGGCTCTCTGGAGAGTCTTAGCAAAGAGGTCACACAGATAATCAGAGCAATTCTCAGAGACACTGAGAACAAGCTCCGCAATTCCCTCCTGGCACTTTCCCTGTAGGAGATACCGCAAGACGTTTCTGTATATTGGGCACAGCGCTCTGCACGGTGTTAGCAGAGACTTTCCCGGGACAGTGAAACCCTATGTCAGAGACACTGAGAAGAAGCCCCAATGTTCCCTCCAGGCACTTTCAGTGTGGGTGCTTTCTCCACGTGGTTCCTGGTTTCACTGCGGCTCTGAAGAGAATGTTAGCAAAGAGGTAACCGGGACAGTGAAAACAGTACTCAAAGACAGGGAGAGCAAGCTCTCTCTTGGCACTTTGGATGTGGGACATACAGCGAGATGTTTGCTGCTTTTGCGTTTGGCTGTTGGGAGATTTACAGCACAAAGATATCTAGTTGATTTGAAGCAGTTCCGAGAAAGTCTAAACATAATCCCCACTTCTCCCTCCTGGCACTTTCCATGTGGGAGATATAGCAGGATGTATATTGGTTTTGAGGACAACTCAATGGACAGTGTAGGGAGAAAACCTCCTGGCTCCTTGAATGCCGTTTCTGGAGACACTGCGATCAATGTGGGAGATATGTCAAGATGTGTGTTTGTTTTGAGGACGGCTCTCTGGAGAGTCTTAGCAAAGAGGTCACACAGATAATCAGAGCAATTCTCAGAGACACTGAGAACAAGCTCCGCAATTCCCTCCTGGCACTTTCCCTGTAGGAGATGCCGCAAGACGTTTCTGTATATTGGGCACAGCGCTCTGCACGGTGTTAGCAGAGACTTTCCCGGGACAGTGAAACCCTATGTCAGAGACACTGAGAAGAAGCCCCAATGTTCCCTCCAGGCACTTTCAGTGTGGGTGCTTTCTCCACGTGGTTCCTGGTTTCACTGCAGCTCTGAAGAGAATGTTAGCAAAGAGGTAACTGGGACAGTGAAAACAGTACTCAAAGACAGGGAGAGCAAGCTCTCTCTTGGCACTTTGGATGTGGGACATACAGCGAGATGTTTGCTGCTTTTGCGTTTGGCTGTTGGGAGATTTACAGCACAAAGATATCTAGTTGATTTGAAGCAGTTCCGAGAAAGTCTAAACATAATCCCCACTTCTCCCTCCTGGCACTTTCCATGTGGGAGATATAGCAGGATGTATATTGGTTTTGAGGACAACTCAATGGACAGTGTAGGGAGAAAACCTCCTGGCTCCTTGAATGCCGTTTCTGGAGACACTGCGATCAATGTGGGAGATATGTCAAGATGTGTGTTGGTTTTGAGGACGGCTCTCTGGAGAGTCTTAGCAAAGAGGTCACACAGATAATCAGAGCAATTCTCAGAGACACTGAGAACAAGCTCCGCAATTCCCTCCTGGCACTTTCCCTGTAGGAGATACCGCAAGACGTTTCTGTATATTGGGCACAGCGCTCTGCACGGTGTTAGCAGAGACTTTCCCGGGACAGTGAAACCCTATGTCAGAGACACTGAGAAGAAGCCCCAATGTTCCCTCCAGGCACTTTCAGTGTGGGTGCTTTCTCCACGTGGTTCCTGGTTTCACTGCGGCTCTGAAGAGAATGTTAGCAAAGAGGTAACCGGGACAGTGAAAACAGTACTCAAAGACAGGGAGAGCAAGCTCTCTCTTGGCACTTTGGATGTGGGACATACAGCGAGATGTTTGCTGCTTTTGCGTTTGGCTGTTGGGAGATTTACAGCACAAAGATATCTAGTTGATTTGAAGCAGTTCCGAGAAAGTCTAAACATAATCCCCACTTCTCCCTCCTGGCACTTTCCATGTGGGAGATATAGCAGGATGTATATTGGTTTTGAGGACAACTCAATGGACAGTGTAGGGAGAAAACCTCCTGGCTCCTTGAATGCCGTTTCTGGAGACACTGCGATCAATGTGGGAGATATGTCAAGATGTGTGTTTGTTTTGAGGACGGCTCTCTGGAGAGTCTTAGCAAAGAGGTCACACAGATAATCAGAGCAATTCTCAGAGACACTGAGAACAAGCTCCGCAATTCCCTCCTGGCACTTTCCCTGTAGGAGATGCCGCAAGACGTTTCTGTATATTGGGCACAGCGCTCTGCACGGTGTTAGCAGAGACTTTCCCGGGACAGTGAAACCCTATGTCAGAGACACTGAGAAGAAGCCCCAATGTTCCCTCCAGGCACTTTCAGTGTGGGTGCTTTCTCCACGTGGTTCCTGGTTTCACTGCAGCTCTGAAGAGAATGTTAGCAAAGAGGTAACTGGGACAGTGAAAACAGTACTCAAAGACAGGGAGAGCAAGCTCTCTCTTGGCACTTTGGATGTGGGACATACAGCGAGATGTTTGCTGCTTTTGCGTTTGGCTGTTGGGAGATTTACAGCACAAAGATATCTAGTTGATTTGAAGCAGTTCCGAGAAAGTCTAAACATAATCCCCACTTCTCCCTCCTGGCACTTTCCATGTGGGAGATATAGCAGGATGTATATTGGTTTTGAGGACAACTCAATGGACAGTGTAGGGAGAAAAGGTCCTGGCTCCTTGAATGCCGTTTCTGGAGACACTGCGATCAATGTGGGAGATATGTCAAGATGTGTGTTGGTTTTGAGGACGGCTCTCTGGAGAGTCTTAGCAAAGAGGTCACACAGATAATCAGAGCAATTCTCAGAGACACTGAGAACAAGCTCCGCAATTCCCTCCTGGCACTTTCCCTGTAGGAGATACCGCAAGACGTTTCTGTATATTGGGCACAGCGCTCTGCACGGTGTTAGCAGAGACTTTCCCGGGACAGTGAAACCCTATGGCAGAGACACTGAGAAGAAGCCCCAATGTTCCCTCCAGGCACTTTCAGTGTGGGTGCTTTCTCCACGTGGTTCCTGGTTTCACTGCGGCTCTGAAGAGAATGTTAGCAAAGAGGTAACCGGGACAGTGAAAACAGTACTCAAAGACAGGGAGAGCAAGCTCTCTCTTGGCACTTTGGATGTGGGACATACAGCGAGATGTTTGCTGCTTTTGCGTTTGGCTGTTGGGAGATTTACAGCACAAAGATATCTAGTTGATTTGAAGCAGTTCCGAGAAAGTCTAAACATAATCCCCACTTCTCCCTCCTGGCACTTTCCATGTGGGAGATATAGCAGGATGTATATTGGTTTTGAGGACAACTCAATGGACAGTGTAGGGAGAAAACCTCCTGGCTCCTTGAATGCCGTTTCTGGAGACACTGCGATCAATGTGGGAGATATGTCAAGATGTGTGTTTGTTTTGAGGACGGCTCTCTGGAGAGTCTTAGCAAAGAGGTCACACAGATAATCAGAGCAATTCTCAGAGACACTGAGAACAAGCTCCGCAATTCCCTCCTGGCACTTTCCCTGTAGGAGATACCGCAAGACGTTTCTGTATATTGGGCACAGCGCTCTGCACGGTGTTAGCAGAGACTTTCCCGGGACAGTGAAACCCTATGTCAGAGACACTGAGAAGAAGCCCCAATGTTCCCTCCAGGCACTTTCAGTGTGGGTGCTTTCTCCACGTGGTTCCTGGTTTCACTGCGGCTCTGAAGAGAATGTTAGCAAAGAGGTAACCGGGACAGTGAAAACAGTACTCAAAGACAGGGAGAGCAAGCTCTCTCTTGGCACTTTGGATGTGGGACATACAGCGAGATGTTTGGTGCTTTTGCGTTTGGCTGTTGGGAGATTTACAGCACAAAGATATCTAGTTGATTTGAAGCAGTTCCGAGAAAGTCTAAACATAATCCCCACTTCTCCCTCCTGGCACTTTCCATGTGGGAGATATAGCAGGATGTATATTGGTTTTGAGGACAACTCAATGGACAGTGTAGGGAGAAAAGGTCCTGGCTCCTTGAATGCCGTTTCTGGAGACACTGCGATCAATGTGGGAGATATGTCAAGATGTGTGTTTGTTTTGAGGACGGCTCTCTGGAGAGTCTTAGCAAAGAGGTCACACAGATAATCAGAGCAATTCTCAGAGACACTGAGAACAAGCTCCGCAATTCCCTCCTGGCACTTTCCCTGTAGGAGATGCCGCAAGACGTTTCTGTATATTGGGCACAGCGCTCTGCACGGTGTTAGCAGAGACTTTCCCGGGACAGTGAAACCCTATGTCAGAGACACTGAGAAGAAGCCCCAATGTTCCCTCCAGGCACTTTCAGTGTGGGTGCTTTCTCCACGTGGTTCCTGGTTTCACTGCGGCTCTGAAGAGAATGTTAGCAAAGAGGTAACCGGGACAGTGAAAACAGTACTCAAAGACAGGGAGAGCAAGCTCTCTCTTGGCACTTTGGATGTGGGACATACAGCGAGATGTTTGCTGCTTTTGCGTTTGGCTGTTGGGAGATTTACAGCACAAAGATATCTAGTTGATTTGAAGCAGTTCCGAGAAAGTCTAAACATAATCCCCACTTCTCCCTCCTGGCACTTTCCATGTGGGAGATATAGCAGGATGTATATTGGTTTTGAGGACAACTCAATGGACAGTGTAGGGAGAAAACCTCCTGGCTCCTTGAATGCCGTTTCTGGAGACACTGCGATCAATGTGGGAGATATGTCAAGATGTGTGTTTGTTTTGAGGACGGCTCTCTGGAGAGTCTTAGCAAAGAGGTCACACAGATAATCAGAGCAATTCTCAGAGACACTGAGAACAAGCTCCGCAATTCCCTCCTGGCACTTTCCCTGTAGGAGATGCCGCAAGACGTTTCTGTATATTGGGCACAGCGCTCTGCACGGTGTTAGCAGAGACTTTCCCGGGACAGTGAAACCCTATGTCAGAGACACTGAGAAGAAGCCCCAATGTTCCCTCCAGGCACTTTCAGTGTGGGTGCTTTCTCCACGTGGTTCCTGGTTTCACTGCAGCTCTGAAGAGAATGTTAGCAAAGAGGTAACCGGGACAGTGAAAACAGTACTCAAAGACAGGGAGAGCAAGCTCTCTCTTGGCACTTTGGATGTGGGACATACAGCGAGATGTTTGCTGCTTTTGCGTTTGGCTGTTGGGAGATTTACAGCACAAAGATATCTAGTTGATTTGAAGCAGTTCCGAGAAAGTCTAAACATAATCCCCACTTCTCCCTCCTGGCACTTTCCATGTGGGAGATATAGCAGGATGTATATTGGTTTTGAGGACAACTCAATGGACAGTGTAGGGAGAAAACCTCCTGGCTCCTTGAATGCCGTTTCTGGAGACACTGCGATCAATGTGGGAGATATGTCAAGATGTGTGTTTGTTTTGAGGACGGCTCTCTGGAGAGTCTTAGCAAAGAGGTCACACAGATAATCAGAGCAATTCTCAGAGACACTGAGAACAAGCTCCGCAATTCCCTCCTGGCACTTTCCCTGTAGGAGATGCCGCAAGACGTTTCTGTATATTGGGCACAGCGCTCTGCACGGTGTTAGCAGAGACTTTCCCGGGACAGTGAAACCCTATGTCAGAGACACTGAGAAGAAGCCCCAATGTTCCCTCCAGGCACTTTCAGTGTGGGTGCTTTCTCCACGTGGTTCCTGGTTTCACTGCAGCTCTGAAGAGAATGTTAGCAAAGAGGTAACTGGGACAGTGAAAACAGTACTCAAAGACAGGGAGAGCAAGCTCTCTCTTGGCACTTTGGATGTGGGACATACAGCGAGATGTTTGCTGCTTTTGCGTTTGGCTGTTGGGAGATTTACAGCACAAAGATATCTAGTTGATTTGAAGCAGTTCCGAGAAAGTCTAAACATAATCCCCACTTCTCCCTCCTGGCACTTTCCATGTGGGAGATATAGCAGGATGTATATTGGTTTTGAGGACAACTCAATGGACAGTGTAGGGAGAAAAGGTCCTGGCTCCTTGAATGCCGTTTCTGGAGACACTGCGATCAATGTGGGAGATATGTCAAGATGTGTGTTGGTTTTGAGGACGGCTCTCTGGAGAGTCTTAGCAAAGAGGTCACACAGATAATCAGAGCAATTCTCAGAGACACTGAGAACAAGCTCCGCAATTCCCTCCTGGCACTTTCCCTGTAGGAGATGCCGCAAGACGTTTCTGTATATTGGGCACAGCGCTCTGCACGGTGTTAGCAGAGACTTTCCCGGGACAGTGAAACCCTATGTCAGAGACACTGAGAAGAAGCCCCAATGTTCCCTCCAGGCACTTTCAGTGTGGGTGCTTTCTCCACGTGGTTCCTGGTTTCACTGCGGCTCTGAAGAGAATGTTAGCAAAGAGGTAACTGGGACAGTGAAAACAGTACTCAAAGACAGGGAGAGCAAGCTCTCTCTTGGCACTTTGGATGTGGGACATACAGCGAGATGTTTGCTGCTTTTGCGTTTGGCTGTTGGGAGATTTACAGCACAAAGATATCTAGTTGATTTGAAGCAGTTCCGAGAAAGTCTAAACATAATCCCCACTTCTCCCTCCTGGCACTTTCCATGTGGGAGATATAGCAGGATGTATATTGGTTTTGAGGACAACTCAATGGACAGTGTAGGGAGAAAAGGTCCTGGCTCCTTGAATGCCGTTTCTGGAGACACTGCGATCAATGTGGGAGATATGTCAAGATGTGTGTTGGTTTTGAGGACGGCTCTCTGGAGAGTCTTAGCAAAGAGGTCACACAGATAATCAGAGCAATTCTCAGAGACACTGAGAACAAGCTCCACAATTCCCTCCTGGCACTTTCCCTGTAGGAGATACCGCAAGACGTTTCTGTATATTGGGCACAGCGCTCTGCACGGTGTTAGCAGAGACTTTCCCGGGACAGTGAAACCCTATGTCAGAGACACTGAGAAGAAGCCCCAATGTTCCCTCCAGGCACTTTCAGTGTGGGTGCTTTCTCCACGTGGTTCCTGGTTTCACTGCGGCTCTGAAGAGAATGTTAGCAAAGAGGTAACCGGGACAGTGAAAACAGTACTCAAAGACAGGGAGAGCAAGCTCTCTCTTGGCACTTTGGATGTGGGACATACAGCGAGATGTTTGCTGCTTTTGCGTTTGGCTGTTGGGAGATTTACAGCACAAAGATATCTAGTTGATTTGAAGCAGTTCCGAGAAAGTCTAAACATAATCCCCACTTCTCCCTCCTGGCACTTTCCATGTGGGAGATATAGCAGGATGTATATTGGTTTTGAGGACAACTCAATGGACAGTGTAGGGAGAAAACCTCCTGGCTCCTTGAATGCCGTTTCTGGAGACACTGCGATCAATGTGGGAGATATGTCAAGATGTGTGTTTGTTTTGAGGACGGCTCTCTGGAGAGTCTTAGCAAAGAGGTCACACAGATAATCAGAGCAATTCTCAGAGACACTGAGAACAAGCTCCGCAATTCCCTCCTGGCACTTTCCCTGTAGGAGATACCGCAAGACGTTTCTGTATATTGGGCACAGCGCTCTGCACGGTGTTAGCAGAGACTTTCCCGGGACAGTGAAACCCTATGTCAGAGACACTGAGAAGAAGCCCCAATGTTCCCTCCAGGCACTTTCAGTGTGGGTGCTTTCTCCACGTGGTTCCTGGTTTCACTGCAGCTCTGAAGAGAATGTTAGCAAAGAGGTAACCGGGACAGTGAAAACAGTACTCAAAGACAGGGAGAGCAAGCTCTCTCTTGGCACTTTGGATGTGGGACATACAGCGAGATGTTTGCTGCTTTTGCGTTTGGCTGTTGGGAGATTTACAGCACAAAGATATCTAGTTGATTTGAAGCAGTTCCGAGAAAGTCTAAACATAATCCCCACTTCTCCCTCCTGGCACTTTCCATGTGGGAGATATAGCAGGATGTATATTGGTTTTGAGGACAACTCAATGGACAGTGTAGGGAGAAAACCTCCTGGCTCCTTGAATGCCGTTTCTGGAGACACTGCGATCAATGTGGGAGATATGTCAAGATGTGTGTTTGTTTTGAGGACGGCTCTCTGGAGAGTCTTAGCAAAGAGGTCACACAGATAATCAGAGCAATTCTCAGAGACACTGAGAACAAGCTCCGCAATTCCCTCCTGGCACTTTCCCTGTAGGAGATGCCGCAAGACGTTTCTGTATATTGGGCACAGCGCTCTGCACGGTGTTAGCAGAGACTTTCCCGGGACAGTGAAACCCTATGTCAGAGACACTGAGAAGAAGCCCCAATGTTCCCTCCAGGCACTTTCAGTGTGGGTGCTTTCTCCACGTGGTTCCTGGTTTCACTGCAGCTCTGAAGAGAATGTTAGCAAAGAGGTAACCGGGACAGTGAAAACAGTACTCAAAGACAGGGAGAGCAAGCTCTCTCTTGGCACTTTGGATGTGGGACATACAGCGAGATGTTTGGTGCTTTTGCGTTTGGCTGTTGGGAGATTTACAGCACAAAGATATCTAGTTGATTTGAAGCAGTTCCGAGAAAGTCTAAACATAATCCCCACTTCTCCCTCCTGGCACTTTCCATGTGGGAGATATAGCAGGATGTATATTGGTTTTGAGGACAACTCAATGGACAGTGTAGGGAGAAAAGGTCCTGGCTCCTTGAATGCCGTTTCTGGAGACACTGCGATCAATGTGGGAGATATGTCAAGATGTGTGTTTGTTTTGAGGACGGCTCTCTGGAGAGTCTTAGCAAAGAGGTCACACAGATAATCAGAGCAATTCTCAGAGACACTGAGAACAAGCTCCGCAATTCCCTCCTGGCACTTTCCCTGTAGGAGATACCGCAAGACGTTTCTGTATATTGGGCACAGCGCTCTGCACGGTGTTAGCAGAGACTTTCCCGGGACAGTGAAACCCTATGTCAGAGACACTGAGAAGAAGCCCCAATGTTCCCTCCAGGCACTTTCAGTGTGGGTGCTTTCTCCACGTGGTTCCTGGTTTCACTGCGGCTCTGAAGAGAATGTTAGCAAAGAGGTAACCGGGACAGTGAAAACAGTACTCAAAGACAGGGAGAGCAAGCTCTCTCTTGGCACTTTGGATGTGGGACATACAGCGAGATGTTTGCTGCTTTTGCGTTTGGCTGTTGGGAGATTTACAGCACAAAGATATCTAGTTGATTTGAAGCAGTTCCGAGAAAGTCTAAACATAATCCCCACTTCTCCCTCCTGGCACTTTCCATGTGGGAGATATAGCAGGATGTATATTGGTTTTGAGGACAACTCAATGGACAGTGTAGGGAGAAAACCTCCTGGCTCCTTGAATGCCGTTTCTGGAGACACTGCGATCAATGTGGGAGATATGTCAAGATGTGTGTTTGTTTTGAGGACGGCTCTCTGGAGAGTCTTAGCAAAGAGGTCACACAGATAATCAGAGCAATTCTCAGAGACACTGAGAACAAGCTCCGCAATTCCCTCCTGGCACTTTCCCTGTAGGAGATGCCGCAAGACGTTTCTGTATATTGGGCACAGCGCTCTGCACGGTGTTAGCAGAGACTTTCCCGGGACAGTGAAACCCTATGTCAGAGACACTGAGAAGAAGCCCCAATGTTCCCTCCAGGCACTTTCAGTGTGGGTGCTTTCTCCACGTGGTTCCTGGTTTCACTGCAGCTCTGAAGAGAATGTTAGCAAAGAGGTAACCGGGACAGTGAAAACAGTACTCAAAGACAGGGAGAGCAAGCTCTCTCTTGGCACTTTGGATGTGGGACATACAGCGAGATGTTTGCTGCTTTTGCGTTTGGCTGTTGGGAGATTTACAGCACAAAGATATCTAGTTGATTTGAAGCAGTTCCGAGAAAGTCTAAACATAATCCCCACTTCTCCCTCCTGGCACTTTCCATGTGGGAGATATAGCAGGATGTATATTGGTTTTGAGGACAACTCAATGGACAGTGTAGGGAGAAAAGGTCCTGGCTCCTTGAATGCCGTTTCTGGAGACACTGCGATCAATGTGGGAGATATGTCAAGATGTGTGTTGGTTTTGAGGACGGCTCTCTGGAGAGTCTTAGCAAAGAGGTCACACAGATAATCAGAGCAATTCTCAGAGACACTGAGAACAAGCTCCGCAATTCCCTCCTGGCACTTTCCCTGTAGGAGATGCCGCAAGACGTTTCTGTATATTGGGCACAGCGCTCTGCACGGTGTTAGCAGAGACTTTCCCGGGACAGTGAAACCCTATGTCAGAGACACTGAGAAGAAGCCCCAATGTTCCCTCCAGGCACTTTCAGTGTGGGTGCTTTCTCCACGTGGTTCCTGGTTTCACTGCAGCTCTGAAGAGAATGTTAGCAAAGAGGTAACCGGGACAGTGAAAACAGTACTCAAAGACAGGGAGAGCAAGCTCTCTCTTGGCACTTTGGATGTGGGACATACAGCGAGATGTTTGCTGCTTTTGCGTTTGGCTGTTGGGAGATTTACAGCACAAAGATATCTAGTTGATTTGAAGCAGTTCCGAGAAAGTCTAAACATAATCCCCACTTCTCCCTCCTGGCACTTTCCATGTGGGAGATATAGCAGGATGTATATTGGTTTTGAGGACAACTCAATGGACAGTGTAGGGAGAAAAGGTCCTGGCTCCTTGAATGCCGTTTCTGGAGACACTGCGATCAATGTGGGAGATATGTCAAGATGTGTGTTGGTTTTGAGGACGGCTCTCTGGAGAGTCTTAGCAAAGAGGTCACACAGATAATCAGAGCAATTCTCAGAGACACTGAGAACAAGCTCCGCAATTCCCTCCTGGCACTTTCCCTGTAGGAGATACCGCAAGACGTTTCTGTATATTGGGCACAGCGCTCTGCACGGTGTTAGCAGAGACTTTCCCGGGACAGTGAAACCCTATGTCAGAGACACTGAGAAGAAGCCCCAATGTTCCCTCCAGGCACTTTCAGTGTGGGTGCTTTCTCCACGTGGTTCCTGGTTTCACTGCGGCTCTGAAGAGAATGTTAGCAAAGAGGTAACCGGGACAGTGAAAACAGTACTCAAAGACAGGGAGAGCAAGCTCTCTCTTGGCACTTTGGATGTGGGACATACAGCGAGATGTTTGCTGTTTTGCGTTTGGCTGTTGGGAGATTTACAGCACAAAGATATCTAGTTGATTTGAAGCAGTTCCGAGAAAGTCTAAACATAATCCCCACTTCTCCCTCCTGGCACTTTCCATGTGGGAGATATAGCAGGATGTATATTGGTTTTGAGGACAACTCAATGGACAGTGTAGGGAGAAAAGGTCCTGGCTCCTTGAATGCCGTTTCTGGAGACACTGCGATCAATGTGGGAGATATGTCAAGATGTGTGTTTGTTTTGAGGACGGCTCTCTGGAGAGTCTTAGCAAAGAGGTCACACAGATAATCAGAGCAATTCTCAGAGACACTGAGAACAAGCTCCGCAATTCCCTCCTGGCACTTTCCCTGTAGGAGATGCCGCAAGACGTTTCTGTATATTGGGCACAGCGCTCTGCACGGTGTTAGCAGAGACTTTCCCGGGACAGTGAAACCCTATGTCAGAGACACTGAGAAGAAGCCCCAATGTTCCCTCCAGGCACTTTCAGTGTGGGTGCCTTCTCCACGTGGTTCCTGGTTTCACTGCGGCTCTGAAGAGAATGTTAGCAAAGAGGTAACCGGGACAGTGAAAACAGTACTCAAAGACAGGGAGAGCAAGCTCTCTCTTGGCACTTTGGATGTGGGACATACAGCGAGATGTTTGCTGCTTTTGCGTTTGGCTGTTGGGAGATTTACAGCACAAAGATATCTAGTTGATTTGAAGCAGTTCCGAGAAAGTCTAAACATAATCCCCACTTCTCCCTCCTGGCACTTTCCATGTGGGAGATATAGCAGGATGTATATTGGTTTTGAGGACAACTCAATGGACAGTGTAGGGAGAAAAGGTCCTGGCTCCTTGAATGCCGTTTCTGGAGACACTGCGATCAATGTGGGAGATATGTCAAGATGTGTGTTGGTTTTGAGGACGGCTCTCTGGAGAGTCTTAGCAAAGAGGTCACACAGATAATCAGAGCAATTCTCAGAGACACTGAGAACAAGCTCCGCAATTCCCTCCTGGCACTTTCCCTGTAGGAGATACCGCAAGACGTTTCTGTATATTGGGCACAGCGCTCTGCACGGTGTTAGCAGAGACTTTCCCGGGACAGTGAAACCCTATGTCAGAGACACTGAGAAGAAGCCCCAATGTTCCCTCCAGGCACTTTCAGTGTGGGTGCTTTCTCCACGTGGTTCCTGGTTTCACTGCAGCTCTGAAGAGAATGTTAGCAAAGAGGTAACCGGGACAGTGAAAACAGTACTCAAAGACAGGGAGAGCAAGCTCTCTCTTGGCACTTTGGATGTGGGACATACAGCGAGATGTTTGCTGCTTTTGCGTTTGGCTGTTGGGAGATTTACAGCACAAAGATATCGAGTTGATTTGAAGCAGTTCCGAGAAAGTCTAAACATAATCCCCACTTCTCCCTCCTGGCACTTTCCATGTGGGAGATATAGCAGGATGTATATTGGTTTTGAGGACAACTCAATGGACAGTGTAGGGAGAAAAGGTCCTGGCTCCTTGAATGCCGTTTCTGGAGACACTGCGATCAATGTGGGAGATATGTCAAGATGTGTGTTTGTTTTGAGGACGGCTCTCTGGAGAGTCTTAGCAAAGAGGTCACACAGATAATCAGAGCAATTCTCAGAGACACTGAGAACAAGCTCCGCAATTCCCTCCTGGCACTTTCCCTGTAGGAGATACCGCAAGACGTTTCTGTATATTGGGCACAGCGCTCTGCACGGTGTTAGCAGAGACTTTCCCGGGACAGTGAAACCCTATGTCAGAGACACTGAGAAGAAGCCCCAATGTTCCCTCCAGGCATTTTCAGTGTGGGTGCCTTCTCCACGTGGTTCCTGGTTTCACTGCGGCTCTGAAGAGAATGTTAGCAAAGAGGTAACCGGGACAGTGAAAACAGTACTCAAAGACAGGGAGAGCAAGCTCTCTCTTGGCACTTTGGATGTGGGACATACAGCGAGATGTTTGCTGCTTTTGCATTTGGCTGTTGGGAGATTTACAGCACAAAGATATCGAGTTGATTTGAAGCAGTTCTGAGAAAGTCTAAACATAATCCCCACTTCTCCCTCCTGGCACTTTCCATGTGGGAGATATAGCAGGATGTATATTGGTTTTGAGGACAACTCAATGGACAGTGTAGGGAGAAAAGGTCCTGGCTCCTTGAATGCCGTTTCTGGAGACACTGCGATCAATGTGGGAGATATGTCAAGATGTGTGTTGGTTTTGAGGACGGCTCTCTGGAGAGTCTTAGCAAAGAGGTCACACAGATAATCAGAGCAATTCTCAGAGACACTGAGAACAAGCTCCGCAATTCCCTCCTGGCACTTTCCCTGTAGGAGATACCGCAAGACGTTTCTGTATATTGGGCACAGCGCTCTGCACGGTGTTAGCAGAGACTTTCCCGGGACAGTGAAACCCTATGTCAGAGACACTGAGAAGAAGCCCCAATGTTCCCTCCAGGCACTTTCAGTGTGGGTGCCTTCTCCACGTGGTTCCTGGTTTCACTGCAGCTCTGAAGAGAATGTTAGCAAAGAGGTAACCGGGACAGTGAAAACAGTACTCAAAGACAGGGAGAGCAAGCTCTCTCTTGGCACTTTGGATGTGGGACATACAGCGAGATGTTTGGTGCTTTTGCGTTTGGCTGTTGGGAGATTTACAGCACAAAGATATCTAGTTGATTTGAAGCAGTTCCGAGAAAGTCTAAACATAATCCCCACTTCTCCCTCCTGGCACTTTCCATGTGGGAGATATAGCAGGATGTATATTGGTTTTGAGGACAACTCAATGGACAGTGTAGGGAGAAAAGGTCCTGGCTCCTTGAATGCCGTTTCTGGAGACACTGCGATCAATGTGGGAGATATGTCAAGATGTGTGTTTGTTTTGAGGACGGCTCTCTGGAGAGTCTTAGCAAAGAGGTCACACAGATAATCAGAGCAATTCTCAGAGACACTGAGAACAAGCTCCGCAATTCCCTCCTGGCACTTTCCCTGTAGGAGATACCGCAAGACGTTTCTGTATATTGGGCACAGCGCTCTGCACGGTGTTAGCAGAGACTTTCCCGGGACAGTGAAACCCTATGTCAGAGACACTGAGAAGAAGCCCCAATGTTCCCTCCAGGCACTTTCAGTGTGGGTGCTTTCTCCACGTGGTTCCTGGTTTCACTGCAGCTCTGAAGAGAATGTTAGCAAAGAGGTAACCGGGACAGTGAAAACAGTACTCAAAGACAGGGAGAGCAAGCTCTCTCTTGGCACTTTGGATGTGGGACATACAGCGAGATGTTTGCTGCTTTTGCGTTTGGCTGTTGGGAGATTTACAGCACAAAGATATCTAGTTGATTTGAAGCAGTTCCGAGAAAGTCTAAACATAATCCCCACTTCTCCCTCCTGGCACTTTCCATGTGGGAGATATAGCAGGATGTATATTGGTTTTGAGGACAACTCAATGGACAGTGTAGGGAGAAAAGGTCCTGGCTCCTTGAATGCCGTTTCTGGAGACACTGCGATCAATGTGGGAGATATGTCAAGATGTGTGTTTGTTTTGAGGACGGCTCTCTGGAGAGTCTTAGCAAAGAGGTCACACAGATAATCAGAGCAATTCTCAGAGACACTGAGAACAAGCTCCGCAATTCCCTCCTGGCACTTTCCCTGTAGGAGATGCCGCAAGACGTTTCTGTATATTGGGCACAGCGCTCTGCACGGTGTTAGCAGAGACTTTCCCGGGACAGTGAAACCCTATGTCAGAGACACTGAGAAGAAGCCCCAATGTTCCCTCCAGGCACTTTCAGTGTGGGTGCTTTCTCCACGTGGTTCCTGGTTTCACTGCAGCTCTGAAGAGAATGTTAGCAAAGAGGTAACCGGGACAGTGAAAACAGTACTCAAAGACAGGGAGAGCAAGCTCTCTCTTGGCACTTTGGATGTGGGACATACAGCGAGATGTTTGCTGCTTTTGCGTTTGGCTGTTGGGAGATTTACAGCACAAAGATATCTAGTTGATTTGAAGCAGTTCCGAGAAAGTCTAAACATAATCCCCACTTCTCCCTCCTGGCACTTTCCATGTGGGAGATATAGCAGGATGTATATTGGTTTTGAGGACAACTCAATGGACAGTGTAGGGAGAAAAGGTCCTGGCTCCTTGAATGCCGTTTCTGGAGACACTGCGATCAATGTGGGAGATATGTCAAGATGTGTGTTTGTTTTGAGGACGGCTCTCTGGAGAGTCTTAGCAAAGAGGTCACACAGATAATCAGAGCAATTCTCAGAGACACTGAGAACAAGCTCCGCAATTCCCTCCTGGCACTTTCCCTGTAGGAGATGCCGCAAGACGTTTCTGTATATTGGGCACAGCGCTCTGCACGGTGTTAGCAGAGACTTTCCCGGGACAGTGAAACCCTATGTCAGAGACACTGAGAAGAAGCCCCAATGTTCCCTCCAGGCACTTTCAGTGTGGGTGCTTTCTCCACGTGGTTCCTGGTTTCACTGCAGCTCTGAAGAGAATGTTAGCAAAGAGGTAACCGGGACAGTGAAAACAGTACTCAAAGACAGGGAGAGCAAGCTCTCTCTTGGCACTTTGGATGTGGGACATACAGCGAGATGTTTGCTGCTTTTGCGTTTGGCTGTTGGGAGATTTACAGCACAAAGATATCTAGTTGATTTGAAGCAGTTCCGAGAAAGTCTAAACATAATCCCCACTTCTCCCTCCTGGCACTTTCCATGTGGGAGATATAGCAGGATGTATATTGGTTTTGAGGACAACTCAACGGACAGTGTAGGGAGAAAAGGTCCTGGCTCCTTGAATGCCGTTTCTGGAGACACTGCGATCAATGTGGGAGATATGTCAAGATGTGTGTTTGTTTTGAGGACGGCTCTCTGGAGAGTCTTAGCAAAGAGGTCACACAGATAATCAGAGCAATTCTCAGAGACACTGAGAACAAGCTCCGCAATTCCCTCCTGGCACTTTCCCTGTAGGAGATACCGCAAGACGTTTCTGTATATTGGGCACAGCGCTCTGCACGGTGTTAGCAGAGACTTTCCCGGGACAGTGAAACCCTATGTCAGAGACACTGAGAAGAAGCCCCAATGTTCCCTCCAGGCACTTTCAGTGTGGGTGCTTTCTCCACGTGGTTCCTGGTTTCACTGCAGCTCTGAAGAGAATGTTAGCAAAGAGGTAACCGGGACAGTGAAAACAGTACTCAAAGACAGGGAGAGCAAGCTCTCTCTTGGCACTTTGGATGTGGGACATACAGCGAGATGTTTGCTGCTTTTGCGTTTGGCTGTTGGGAGATTTACAGCACAAAGATATCTAGTTGATTTGAAGCAGTTCCGAGAAAGTCTAAACATAATCCCCACTTCTCCCTCCTGGCACTTTCCATGTGGGAGATATAGCAGGATGTATATTGGTTTTGAGGACAACTCAACGGACAGTGTAGGGAGAAAAGGTCCTGGCTCCTTGAATGCCGTTTCTGGAGACACTGCGATCAATGTGGGAGATATGTCAAGATGTGTGTTTGTTTTGAGGACGGCTCTCTGGAGAGTCTTAGCAAAGAGGTCACACAGATAATCAGAGCAATTCTCAGAGACACTGAGAACAAGCTCCGCAATTCCCTCCTGGCACTTTCCCTGTAGGAGATACCGCAAGACGTTTCTGTATATTGGGCACAGCGCTCTGCACGGTGTTAGCAGAGACTTTCCCGGGACAGTGAAACCCTATGTCAGAGACACTGAGAAGAAGCCCCAATGTTCCCTCCAGGCACTTTCAGTGTGGGTGCTTTCTCCACGTGGTTCCTGGTTTCACTGCAGCTCTGAAGAGAATGTTAGCAAAGAGGTAACCGGGACAGTGAAAACAGTACTCAAAGACAGGGAGAGCAAGCTCTCTCTTGGCACTTTGGATGTGGGACATACAGCGAGATGTTTGCTGCTTTTGCGTTTGGCTGTTGGGAGATTTACAGCACAAAGATATCTAGTTGATTTGAAGCAGTTCCGAGAAAGTCTAAACATAATCCCCACTTCTCCCTCCTGGCACTTTCCATGTGGGAGATATAGCAGGATGTATATTGGTTTTGAGGACAACTCAATGGACAGTGTAGGGAGAAAAGGTCCTGGCTCCTTGAATGCCGTTTCTGGAGACACTGCGATCAATGTGGGAGATATGTCAAGATGTGTGTTTGTTTTGAGGACGGCTCTCTGGAGAGTCTTAGCAAAGAGGTCACACAGATAATCAGAGCAATTCTCAGAGACACTGAGAACAAGCTCCGCAATTCCCTCCTGGCACTTTCCCTGTAGGAGATGCCGCAAGACGTTTCTGTATATTGGGCACAGCGCTCTGCACGGTGTTAGCAGAGACTTTCCCGGGACAGTGAAACCCTATGTCAGAGACACTGAGAAGAAGCCCCAATGTTCCCTCCAGGCACTTTCAGTGTGGGTGCTTTCTCCACGTGGTTCCTGGTTTCACTGCAGCTCTGAAGAGAATGTTAGCAAAGAGGTAACCGGGACAGTGAAAACAGTACTCAAAGACAGGGAGAGCAAGCTCTCTCTTGGCACTTTGGATGTGGGACATACAGCGAGATGTTTGCTGCTTTTGCGTTTGGCTGTTGGGAGATTTACAGCACAAAGATATCTAGTTGATTTGAAGCAGTTCCGAGAAAGTCTAAACATAATCCCCACTTCTCCCTCCTGGCACTTTCCATGTGGGAGATATAGCAGGATGTATATTGGTTTTGAGGACAACTCAACGGACAGTGTAGGGAGAAAAGGTCCTGGCTCCTTGAATGCCGTTTCTGGAGACACTGCGATCAATGTGGGAGATATGTCAAGATGTGTGTTTGTTTTGAGGACGGCTCTCTGGAGAGTCTTAGCAAAGAGGTCACACAGATAATCAGAGCAATTCTCAGAGACACTGAGAACAAGCTCCGCAATTCCCTCCTGGCACTTTCCCTGTAGGAGATACCGCAAGACGTTTCTGTATATTGGGCACAGCGCTCTGCACGGTGTTAGCAGAGACTTTCCCGGGACAGTGAAACCCTATGTCAGAGACACTGAGAAGAAGCCCCAATGTTCCCTCCAGGCACTTTCAGTGTGGGTGCTTTCTCCACGTGGTTCCTGGTTTCACTGCAGCTCTGAAGAGAATGTTAGCAAAGAGGTAACCGGGACAGTGAAAACAGTACTCAAAGACAGGGAGAGCAAGCTCTCTCTTGGCACTTTGGATGTGGGACATACAGCGAGATGTTTGCTGCTTTTGCGTTTGGCTGTTGGGAGATTTACAGCACAAAGATATCTAGTTGATTTGAAGCAGTTCCGAGAAAGTCTAAACATAATCCCCACTTCTCCCTCCTGGCACTTTCCATGTGGGAGATATAGCAGGATGTATATTGGTTTTGAGGACAACTCAATGGACAGTGTAGGGAGAAAAGGTCCTGGCTCCTTGAATGCCGTTTCTGGAGACACTGCGATCAATGTGGGAGATATGTCAAGATGTGTGTTTGTTTTGAGGACGGCTCTCTGGAGAGTCTTAGCAAAGAGGTCACACAGATAATCAGAGCAATTCTCAGAGACACTGAGAACAAGCTCCGCAATTCCCTCCTGGCACTTTCCCTGTAGGAGATGCCGCAAGACGTTTCTGTATATTGGGCACAGCGCTCTGCACGGTGTTAGCAGAGACTTTCCCGGGACAGTGAAACCCTATGTCAGAGACACTGAGAAGAAGCCCCAATGTTCCCTCCAGGCACTTTCAGTGTGGGTGCTTTCTCCACGTGGTTCCTGGTTTCACTGCGGCTCTGAAGAGAATGTTAGCAAAGAGGTAACCGGGACAGTGAAAACAGTACTCAAAGACAGGGAGAGCAAGCTCTCTCTTGGCACTTTGGATGTGGGACATACAGCGAGATGTTTGCTGCTTTTGCGTTTGGCTGTTGGGAGATTTACAGCACAAAGATATCTAGTTGATTTGAAGCAGTTCCGAGAAAGTCTAAACATAATCCCCACTTCTCCCTCCTGGCACTTTCCATGTGGGAGATATAGCAGGATGTATATTGGTTTTGAGGACAACTCAACGGACAGTGTAGGGAGAAAAGGTCCTGGCTCCTTGAATGCCGTTTCTGGAGACACTGCGATCAATGTGGGAGATATGTCAAGATGTGTGTTTGTTTTGAGGACGGCTCTCTGGAGAGTCTTAGCAAAGAGGTCACACAGATAATCAGAGCAATTCTCAGAGACACTGAGAACAAGCTCCGCAATTCCCTCCTGGCACTTTCCCTGTAGGAGATACCGCAAGACGTTTCTGTACATTGGGCACAGCGCTCTGCACGGTGTTAGCAGAGACTTTCCCGGGACAGTGAAACCCTATGTCAGAGACACTGAGAAGAAGCCCCAATGTTCCCTCCAGGCACTTTCAGTGTGGGTGCTTTCTCCACGTGGTTCCTGGTTTCACTGCGGCTCTGAAGAGAATGTTAGCAAAGAGGTAACCGGGACAGTGAAAACAGTACTCAAAGACAGGGAGAGCAAGCTCTCTCTTGGCACTTTGGATGTGGGACATACAGCGAGATGTTTGCTGCTTTTGCGTTTGGCTGTTGGGAGATTTACAGCACAAAGATATCTAGTTGATTTGAAGCAGTTCCGAGAAAGTCTAAACATAATCCCCACTTCTCCCTCCTGGCACTTTCCATGTGGGAGATATAGCAGGATGTATATTGGTTTTGAGGACAACTCAATGGACAGTGTAGGGAGAAAAGGTCCTGGCTCCTTGAATGCCGTTTCTGGAGACACTGCGATCAATGTGGGAGATATGTCAAGATGTGTGTTTGTTTTGAGGACGGCTCTCTGGAGAGTCTTAGCAAAGAGGTCACACAGATAATCAGAGCAATTCTCAGAGACACTGAGAACAAGCTCCGCAATTCCCTCCTGGCACTTTCCCTGTAGGAGATGCCGCAAGACGTTTCTGTATATTGGGCACAGCGCTCTGCACGGTGTTAGCAGAGACTTTCCCGGGACAGTGAAACCCTATGTCAGAGACACTGAGAAGAAGCCCCAATGTTCCCTCCAGGCACTTTCAGTGTGGGTGCCTTCTCCACGTGGTTCCTGGTTTCACTGCGGCTCTGAAGAGAATGTTAGCAAAGAGGTAACCGGGACAGTGAAAACAGTACTCAAAGACAGGGAGAGCAAGCTCTCTCTTGGCACTTTGGATGTGGGACATACAGCGAGATGTTTGCTGCTTTTGCGTTTGGCTGTTGGGAGATTTACAGCACAAAGATATCTAGTTGATTTGAAGCAGTTCCGAGAAAGTCTAAACATAATCCCCACTTCTCCCTCCTGGCACTTTCCATGTGGGAGATATAGCAGGATGTATATTGGTTTTGAGGACAACTCAATGGACAGTGTAGGGAGAAAAGGTCCTGGCTCCTTGAATGCCGTTTCTGGAGACACTGCGATCAATGTGGGAGATATGTCAAGATGTGTGTTTGTTTTGAGGACGGCTCTCTGGAGAGTCTTAGCAAAGAGGTCACACAGATAATCAGAGCAATTCTCAGAGACACTGAGAACAAGCTCCGCAATTCCCTCCTGGCACTTTCCCTGTAGGAGATGCCGCAAGACGTTTCTGTATATTGGGCACAGCGCTCTGCACGGTGTTAGCAGAGACTTTCCCGGGACAGTGAAACCCTATGTCAGAGACACTGAGAAGAAGCCCCAATGTTCCCTCCAGGCACTTTCAGTGTGGGTGCTTTCTCCACGTGGTTCCTGGTTTCACTGCGGCTCTGAAGAGAATGTTAGCAAAGAGGTAACCGGGACAGTGAAAACAGTACTCAAAGACAGGGAGAGCAAGCTCTCTCTTGGCACTTTGGATGTGGGACATACAGCGAGATGTTTGCTGCTTTTGCGTTTGGCTGTTGGGAGATTTACAGCACAAAGATATCTAGTTGATTTGAAGCAGTTCCGAGAAAGTCTAAACATAATCCCCACTTCTCCCTCCTGGCACTTTCCATGTGGGAGATATAGCAGGATGTATATTGGTTTTGAGGACAACTCAACGGACAGTGTAGGGAGAAAAGGTCCTGGCTCCTTGAATGCCGTTTCTGGAGACACTGCGATCAATGTGGGAGATATGTCAAGATGTGTGTTTGTTTTGAGGACGGCTCTCTGGAGAGTCTTAGCAAAGAGGTCACACAGATAATCAGAGCAATTCTCAGAGACACTGAGAACAAGCTCCGCAATTCCCTCCTGGCACTTTCCCTGTAGGAGATACCGCAAGACGTTTCTGTACATTGGGCACAGCGCTCTGCACGGTGTTAGCAGAGACTTTCCCGGGACAGTGAAACCCTATGTCAGAGACACTGAGAAGAAGCCCCAATGTTCCCTCCAGGCACTTTCAGTGTGGGTGCTTTCTCCACGTGGTTCCTGGTTTCACTGCGGCTCTGAAGAGAATGTTAGCAAAGAGGTAACCGGGACAGTGAAAACAGTACTCAAAGACAGGGAGAGCAAGCTCTCTCTTGGCACTTTGGATGTGGGACATACAGCGAGATGTTTGCTGCTTTTGCGTTTGGCTGTTGGGAGATTTACAGCACAAAGATATCTAGTTGATTTGAAGCAGTTCCGAGAAAGTCTAAACATAATCCCCACTTCTCCCTCCTGGCACTTTCCATGTGGGAGATATAGCAGGATGTATATTGGTTTTGAGGACAACTCAATGGACAGTGTAGGGAGAAAAGGTCCTGGCTCCTTGAATGCCGTTTCTGGAGACACTGCGATCAATGTGGGAGATATGTCAAGATGTGTGTTGGTTTTGAGGACGGCTCTCTGGAGAGTCTTAGCAAAGAGGTCACACAGATAATCAGAGCAATTCTCAGAGACACTGAGAACAAGCTCCGCAGTTCCCTCCTGGCACTTTCCCTGTAGGAGATACCGCAAGACGTTTCTGTATATTGGGCACAGCGCTCTGCACGGTGTTAGCAGAGACTTTCCCGGGACAGTGAAACCCTATGTCAGAGACACTGAGAAGAAGCCCCAATGTTCCCTCCAGGCACTTTCAGTGTGGGTGCTTTCTCCACGTGGTTCCTGGTTTCACTGCAGCTCTGAAGAGAATGTTAGCAAAGAGGTAACCGGGACAGTGAAAACAGTACTCAAAGACAGGGAGAGCAAGCTCTCTCTTGGCACTTTGGATGTGGGACATACAGCGAGATGTTTGCTGCTTTTGCGTTTGGCTGTTGGGAGATTTACAGCACAAAGATATCTAGTTGATTTGAAGCAGTTCCGAGAAAGTCTAAACATAATCCCCACTTCTCCCTCCTGGCACTTTCCATGTGGGAGATATAGCAGGATGTATATTGGTTTTGAGGACAACTCAATGGACAGTGTAGGGAGAAAACCTCCTGGCTCCTTGAATGCCGTTTCTGGAGACACTGCGATCAATGTGGGAGATATGTCAAGATGTGTGTTGGTTTTGAGGACGGCTCTCTGGAGAGTCTTAGCAAAGAGGTCACACAGATAATCAGAGCAATTCTCAGAGACACTGAGAACAAGCTCCGCAATTCCCTCCTGGCACTTTCCCTGTAGGAGATACCGCAAGACGTTTCTGTACATTGGGCACAGCGCTCTGCACGGTGTTAGCAGAGACTTTCCCGGGACAGTGAAACCCTATGTCAGAGACACTGAGAAGAAGCCCCAATGTTCCCTCCAGGCACTTTCAGTGTGGGTGCTTTCTCCACGTGGTTCCTGGTTTCACTGCGGCTCTGAAGAGAATGTTAGCAAAGAGGTAACCGGGACAGTGAAAACAGTACTCAAAGACAGGGAGAGCAAGCTCTCTCTTGGCACTTTGGATGTGGGACATACAGCGAGATGTTTGCTGCTTTTGCGTTTGGCTGTTGGGAGATTTACAGCACAAAGATATCTAGTTGATTTGAAGCAGTTCCGAGAAAGTCTAAACATAATCCCCACTTCTCCCTCCTGGCACTTTCCATGTGGGAGATATAGCAGGATGTATATTGGTTTTGAGGACAACTCAATGGACAGTGTAGGGAGAAAAGGTCCTGGCTCCTTGAATGCCGTTTCTGGAGACACTGCGATCAATGTGGGAGATATGTCAAGATGTGTGTTGGTTTTGAGGACGGCTCTCTGGAGAGTCTTAGCAAAGAGGTCACACAGATAATCAGAGCAATTCTCAGAGACACTGAGAACAAGCTCCGCAATTCCCTCCTGGCACTTTCCCTGTAGGAGATACCGCAAGACGTTTCTGTATATTGGGCACAGCGCTCTGCACGGTGTTAGCAGAGACTTTCCCGGGACAGTGAAACCCTATGTCAGAGACACTGAGAAGAAGCCCCAATGTTCCCTCCAGGCACTTTCAGTGTGGGTGCTTTCTCCACGTGGTTCCTGGTTTCACTGCAGCTCTGAAGAGAATGTTAGCAAAGAGGTAACCGGGACAGTGAAAACAGTACTCAAAGACAGGGAGAGCAAGCTCTCTCTTGGCACTTTGGATGTGGGACATACAGCGAGATGTTTGGTGCTTTTGCGTTTGGCTGTTGGGAGATTTACAGCACAAAGATATCTAGTTGATTTGAAGCAGTTCCGAGAAAGTCTAAACATAATCCCCACTTCTCCCTCCTGGCACTTTCCATGTGGGAGATATAGCAGGATGTATATTGGTTTTGAGGACAACTCAATGGACAGTGTAGGGAGAAAAGGTCCTGGCTCCTTGAATGCCGTTTCTGGAGACACTGCGATCAATGTGGGAGATATGTCAAGATGTGTGTTGGTTTTGAGGACGGCTCTCTGGAGAGTCTTAGCAAAGAGGTCACACAGATAATCAGAGCAATTCTCAGAGACACTGAGAACAAGCTCCGCAATTCCCTCCTGGCACTTTCCCTGTAGGAGATACCGCAAGACGTTTCTGTATATTGGGCACAGCGCTCTGCACGGTGTTAGCAGAGACTTTCCCGGGACAGTGAAACCCTATGTCAGAGACACTGAGAAGAAGCCCCAATGTTCCCTCCAGGCACTTTCAGTGTGGGTGCCTTCTCCACGTGGTTCCTGGTTTCACTGCAGCTCTGAAGAGAATGTTAGCAAAGAGGTAACCGGGACAGTGAAAACAGTACTCAAAGACAGGGAGAGCAAGCTCTCTCTTGGCACTTTGGATGTGGGACATACAGCGAGATGTTTGCTGCTTTTGCGTTTGGCTGTTGGGAGATTTACAGCACAAAGATATCTAGTTGATTTGAAGCAGTTCCGAGAAAGTCTAAACATAATCCCCACTTCTCCCTCCTGGCACTTTCCATGTGGGAGATATAGCAGGATGTATATTGGTTTTGAGGACAACTCAATGGACAGTGTAGGGAGAAAACCTCCTGGCTCCTTGAATGCCGTTTCTGGAGACACTGCGATCAATGTGGGAGATATGTCAAGATGTGTGTTTGTTTTGAGGACGGCTCTCTGGAGAGTCTTAGCAAAGAGGTCACACAGATAATCAGAGCAATTCTCAGAGACACTGAGAACAAGCTCCGCAATTCCCTCCTGGCACTTTCCCTGTAGGAGATACCGCAAGACGTTTCTGTATATTGGGCACAGCGCTCTGCACGGTGTTAGCAGAGACTTTCCCGGGACAGTGAAACCCTATGTCAGAGACACTGAGAAGAAGCCCCAATGTTCCCTCCAGGCACTTTCAGTGTGGGTGCTTTCTCCACGTGGTTCCTGGTTTCACTGCAGCTCTGAAGAGAATGTTAGCAAAGAGGTAACCGGGACAGTGAAAACAGTACTCAAAGACAGGGAGAGCAAGCTCTCTCTTGGCACTTTGGATGTGGGACATACAGCGAGATGTTTGCTGCTTTTGCGTTTGGCTGTTGGGAGATTTACAGCACAAAGATATCTAGTTGATTTGAAGCAGTTCCGAGAAAGTCTAAACATAATCCCCACTTCTCCCTCCTGGCACTTTCCATGTGGGAGATATAGCAGGATGTATATTGGTTTTGAGGACAACTCAATGGACAGTGTAGGGAGAAAAGGTCCTGGCTCCTTGAATGCCGTTTCTGGAGACACTGCGATCAATGTGGGAGATATGTCAAGATGTGTGTTGGTTTTGAGGACGGCTCTCTGGAGAGTCTTAGCAAAGAGGTCACACAGATAATCAGAGCAATTCTCAGAGACACTGAGAACAAGCTCCGCAATTCCCTCCTGGCACTTTCCCTGTAGGAGATGCCGCAAGACGTTTCTGTATATTGGGCACAGCGCTCTGCACGGTGTTAGCAGAGACTTTCCCGGGACAGTGAAACCCTATGTCAGAGACACTGAGAAGAAGCCCCAATGTTCCCTCCAGGCACTTTCAGTGTGGGTGCCTTCTCCACGTGGTTCCTGGTTTCACTGCAGCTCTGAAGAGAATGTTAGCAAAGAGGTAACCGGGACAGTGAAAACAGTACTCAAAGACAGGGAGAGCAAGCTCTCTCTTGGCACTTTGGATGTGGGACATACAGCGAGATGTTTGGTGCTTTTGCGTTTGGCTGTTGGGAGATTTACAGCACAAAGATATCTAGTTGATTTGAAGCAGTTCCGAGAAAGTCTAAACATAATCCCCACTTCTCCCTCCTGGCACTTTCCATGTGGGAGATATAGCAGGATGTATATTGGTTTTGAGGACAACTCAATGGACAGTGTAGGGAGAAAACCTCCTGGCTCCTTGAATGCCGTTTCTGGAGACACTGCGATCAATGTGGGAGATATGTCAAGATGTGTGTTTGTTTTGAGGACGGCTCTCTGGAGAGTCTTAGCAAAGAGGTCACACAGATAATCAGAGCAATTCTCAGAGACACTGAGAACAAGCTCCGCAATTCCCTCCTGGCACTTTCCCTGTAGGAGATACCGCAAGACGTTTCTGTATATTGGGCACAGCGCTCTGCACGGTGTTAGCAGAGACTTTCCCGGGACAGTGAAACCCTATGTCAGAGACACTGAGAAGAAGCCCCAATGTTCCCTCCAGGCACTTTCAGTGTGGGTGCCTTCTCCACGTGGTTCCTGGTTTCACTGCAGCTCTGAAGAGAATGTTAGCAAAGAGGTAACCGGGACAGTGAAAACAGTACTCAAAGACAGGGAGAGCAAGCTCTCTCTTGGCACTTTGGATGTGGGACATACAGCGAGATGTTTGGTGCTTTTGCGTTTGGCTGTTGGGAGATTTACAGCACAAAGATATCTAGTTGATTTGAAGCAGTTCCGAGAAAGTCTAAACATAATCCCCACTTCTCCCTCCTGGCACTTTCCATGTGGGAGATATAGCAGGATGTATATTGGTTTTGAGGACAACTCAATGGACAGTGTAGGGAGAAAAGGTCCTGGCTCCTTGAATGCCGTTTCTGGAGACACTGCGATCAATGTGGGAGATATGTCAAGATGTGTGTTTGTTTTGAGGACGGCTCTCTGGAGAGTCTTAGCAAAGAGGTCACACAGATAATCAGAGCAATTCTCAGAGACACTGAGAACAAGCTCCGCAATTCCCTCCTGGCACTTTCCCTGTAGGAGATGCCGCAAGACGTTTCTGTATATTGGGCACAGCGCTCTGCACGGTGTTAGCAGAGACTTTCCCGGGACAGTGAAACCCTATGTCAGAGACACTGAGAAGAAGCCCCAATGTTCCCTCCAGGCACTTTCAGTGTGGGTGCTTTCTCCACGTGGTTCCTGGTTTCACTGCAGCTCTGAAGAGAATGTTAGCAAAGAGGTAACCGGGACAGTGAAAACAGTACTCAAAGACAGGGAGAGCAAGCTCTCTCTTGGCACTTTGGATGTGGGACATACAGCGAGATGTTTGGTGCTTTTGCGTTTGGCTGTTGGGAGATTTACAGCACAAAGATATCTAGTTGATTTGAAGCAGTTCCGAGAAAGTCTAAACATAATCCCCACTTCTCCCTCCTGGCACTTTCCATGTGGGAGATATAGCAGGATGTATATTGGTTTTGAGGACAACTCAATGGACAGTGTAGGGAGAAAAGGTCCTGGCTCCTTGAATGCCGTTTCTGGAGACACTGCGATCAATGTGGGAGATATGTCAAGATGTGTGTTTGTTTTGAGGACGGCTCTCTGGAGAGTCTTAGCAAAGAGGTCACACAGATAATCAGAGCAATTCTCAGAGACACTGAGAACAAGCTCCGCAATTCCCTCCTGGCACTTTCCCTGTAGGAGATGCCGCAAGACGTTTCTGTATATTGGGCACAGCGCTCTGCACGGTGTTAGCAGAGACTTTCCCGGGACAGTGAAACCCTATGTCAGAGACACTGAGAAGAAGCCCCAATGTTCCCTCCAGGCACTTTCAGTGTGGGTGCTTTCTCCACGTGGTTCCTGGTTTCACTGCAGCTCTGAAGAGAATGTTAGCAAAGAGGTAACCGGGACAGTGAAAACAGTACTCAAAGACAGGGAGAGCAAGCTCTCTCTTGGCACTTTGGATGTGGGACATACAGCGAGATGTTTGCTGCTTTTGCGTTTGGCTGTTGGGAGATTTACAGCACAAAGATATCTAGTTGATTTGAAGCAGTTCCGAGAAAGTCTAAACATAATCCCCACTTCTCCCTCCTGGCACTTTCCATGTGGGAGATATAGCAGGATGTATATTGGTTTTGAGGACAACTCAATGGACAGTGTAGGGAGAAAAGGTCCTGGCTCCTTGAATGCCGTTTCTGGAGACACTGCGATCAATGTGGGAGATATGTCAAGATGTGTGTTTGTTTTGAGGACGGCTCTCTGGAGAGTCTTAGCAAAGAGGTCACACAGATAATCAGAGCAATTCTCAGAGACACTGAGAACAAGCTCCGCAATTCCCTCCTGGCACTTTCCCTGTAGGAGATACCGCAAGACGTTTCTGTATATTGGGCACAGCGCTCTGCACGGTGTTAGCAGAGACTTTCCCGGGACAGTGAAACCCTATGGCAGAGACACTGAGAAGAAGCCCCAATGTTCCCTCCAGGCACTTTCAGTGTGGGTGCCTTCTCCACGTGGTTCCTGGTTTCACTGCAGCTCTGAAGAGAATGTTAGCAAAGAGGTAACCGGGACAGTGAAAACAGTACTCAAAGACAGGGAGAGCAAGCTCTCTCTTGGCACTTTGGATGTGGGACATACAGCGAGATGTTTGGTGCTTTTGCGTTTGGCTGTTGGGAGATTTACAGCACAAAGATATCTAGTTGATTTGAAGCAGTTCCGAGAAAGTCTAAACATAATCCCCACTTCTCCCTCCTGGCACTTTCCATGTGGGAGATATAGCAGGATGTATATTGGTTTTGAGGACAACTCAATGGACAGTGTAGGGAGAAAAGGTCCTGGCTCCTTGAATGCCGTTTCTGGAGACACTGCGATCAATGTGGGAGATATGTCAAGATGTGTGTTTGTTTTGAGGACGGCTCTCTGGAGAGTCTTAGCAAAGAGGTCACACAGATAATCAGAGCAATTCTCAGAGACACTGAGAACAAGCTCCGCAATTCCCTCCTGGCACTTTCCCTGTAGGAGATGCCGCAAGACGTTTCTGTATATTGGGCACAGCGCTCTGCACGGTGTTAGCAGAGACTTTCCCGGGACAGTGAAACCCTATGTCAGAGACACTGAGAAGAAGCCCCAATGTTCCCTCCAGGCACTTTCAGTGTGGGTGCCTTCTCCACGTGGTTCCTGGTTTCACTGCAGCTCTGAAGA
>NW_027435987.1:0-24000 GCF_964199755.1 Larus michahellis
CCGCTTGCTTAGCCCCACAGACCTGGGGGCTGCGACCTTTGCTGCTGCCTTCACCCTCGACACCACCCTTTCCCACTTGGCCCCGCGCCAGGCACAAAAATGGCCATATGGCTGGAGATGGGTCCCCGGCCCAAAGAGCCAGCAGGGAAAACTATGCCTTGTTCTAAAGGTCTTTGGGAACCGCTTGCATAGCCCCACAGACCTGGGGGCTGCAGGCTTTCCTGCTGCCTTCAGCCTCAGAAAACCACCCTTTCCCACTTGGCGCCGCGCCAGGCACAAAAATGCCCTATGGCTGCAGATGGGTCCCACGCCCAAAGAGCAAGGAGGGAAAACTATGCCTTGCTCTAAAGCTCTTTGGGAAACGTTTGCGTAGCCCCACAGACCTGGGGGCTACAGGCTTTCCTGCTGCCTTCCGCCTCAACACCACCCTTTCCCACATGGAGCCGCGCCAGGCACAAAAATGGCCATATGGCTGGAGATGGGTCCCACGCCCAAAGACCCAGCAGGGAAAACTATGCCTTGTTCTAAAGCTCTTTGGGAACCACTTGCGTAGCCCCACAGACCTGGGGGCTGCAGGCTTTCCTGCTGCCTTCAGCCTCGACACCACCCTTTCCCACTTGGCGCCGCGCCAGGCACAAATATGGCCATATGGCTGGAGATGGGTCCCCGGCCCAAAGAGCCAGCAGGGAAAACTATGCCTTGTTCTAAAGGTCTTTGGGAACCGCTTGCGTAGCCCCACAGACCTGGGGGCTGCAGGCTTTCCTGCTGCCTTCAGCCTCAGAAAACCACCCTTTCCCACTTGGTCCCGCGCCAGGCACAAAAATGCCCTATGGCTGCAGAAGGGTCCCACGCCCAAAGAACCAGCAGGGAAAACTATGCCTTGTTGTAAAGCTCTTTGGGAACCGCTTGCTTAGCCCCACAGACCTGGGGGCTGCGACCTTTGCTGCTGCCTTCACCCTCGACACCACCCTTTCCCACTTGGCCCCGCGCAAGGCACAAATATGGCCATATGGCTGGACATGGGTCCCACGCCCAAAGAGCCAGCAGGGAAAACTATGCCTTGTTCTAAAGCTCTTTGGGAACCACTTGCGTAGCCCCACAGACCTGGGGGCTGCAGGCTTTCCTGCTGCCTTCAGCCTCGACACCACCCTTTCCCACTTGGCGCCGCGCCAGGCACAAAAATGGCCATATGGCTGGAGATGGGTCCCCGGCCCAAAGAGCCAGCAGGGAAAACTATGCCTTGTTCTAAAGGTCTTTGGGAACCGCTTGCGTAGCCCCACAGACCTGGGGGCTGCAGGCTTTCCTGCTGCCTTCAGCCTCAGAAAACCACCCTTTCCCACTTGGCGCCGCGCCAGGCACAAAAATGCCCTATGGCTGCAGATGGGTCCCACGCCCAAAGAGCAAGGAGGGAAAACTATGCCTTACTCTAAAGCTCTTTGGGAAACGTTTGCGTAGCCCCACAGACCTGGGGGCTGCAGGCTTTCCTGCTGCTTTCAGCCTCAAAACCACCCTTTCCCACTTGCAGCCGTTGCAGGCACAAAAATGCCCTATGGCTGCAGATGGGTCCCACGCCCAAAGAGCAAGGAGGGAAAACTATGCCTTGCTCTAAAGCTCTTTGGGAAACGTTTGCGTAGCCCCACAGACCTGCTGCCTGCGACCTTTGCTGCTGCCTTCACCCTCGACACCACCCTTTCCCACATAGCCCCGCGCAAGGCACAAAAATGGCCATATGGCTGGACATGAGTCCCACGCCCAAAGAGCCAGCAGGGAAAACTATGCCTTGTTCTAAAGCTCTTTGGGACCACTTGCGTAGCCCCACAGACCTGGGGGCTGCGGGCTGTCCTGCTGCCTTCACCCTCGACACCACCCTTTCCCTCTTGGAGCTGTTGCAGGCAAAAAAATGGCCATACGGCTGGAGATGAGTCCCCCGCCCAAGGAGCCAGCAGGGAAAACTATGCCTTGTTCTAAAGCTCTTTGGGAACCGCTTGCGTAGCCCCACAGACCTGGGGGCTGCAAGCTTTCCTGCTGCCTTCAGCCTCAAAACCACCCTTTCCCACTTGGCGCCGCGCCAGGCACAAAAATGGCCATATGGCTGGACATGGGTCCCACGCCCAAAGAGCCAGCAGGGAAAACTATGCCTTGTTCTAAAGCTCTTTGGGAACCGCTTACGTAGCCCCACAGACCTGGGGGCTGCGGGCTTTCCTGCTGCCTTCAGCCTCAAAACCACCCTTTCCCACATGGAGCCGCGCCAGGCACAAAAATGGCCATACGGCTGGAGATGGGTCCCCCGCCCAAGGAGCCAGCAGGGAAAACTATGCCTTGTTCTAAAGCTCTTTGGGAACCGCTTGCGTAGCCCCACAGACCTGGGGGCTGCAGGCTTTCCTGCTGCCTTCAGCCTCAGAAAACCACCCTTTCCCACTTGGCACCGCGCCAGGCACAAAAATGCCCTATGGCTGCAGAAGGGTCCCACGCCCAAAGAACCAGCAGGGAAAACTATGCCTTGTTGTAAAGCTCTTTGGGAACCTCTTGCGTAGCCCCACAGACCTGGGGGCTGCAGGCTTTCCTGCTGCCTTCAGCCTCAGAAAACCACCCTTTCCCACTTGGCGCCGCGCCAGGCACAAAAATGGCCATACGGCTGGAGATGGAACCCCCGCCCAAAGAGCCAGCAAGGAAAACTATGCCTTGTTCTAAAGCTCTTTGGGAACCGCTTGCTTAGCCCCACAGACCTGGGGGCTGCGACCTTTGCTGCTGCCTTCACCCTCGACACCACCCTTTCCCACTTGGCCCCGCGCCAGGCACAAAAATGGCCATATGGCTGGAGATGGGTCCCCGGCCCAAAGAGCCAGCAGGGAAAACTATGCCTTGTTCTAAAGGTCTTTGGGAACCGCTTGCATAGCCCCACAGACCTGGGGGCTGCAGGCTTTCCTGCTGCCTTCAGCCTCAGAAAACCACCCTTTCCCACTTGGCGCCGCGCCAGGCACAAAAATGCCCTATGGCTGCAGATGGGTCCCACGCCCAAAGAGCAAGGAGGGAAAACTATGCCTTGCTCTAAAGCTCTTTGGGAAACGTTTGCGTAGCCCCACAGACCTGGGGGCTGCAGTCTTTCCTGCTGCCTTCAGCCTCAAAACCACCCTTACCCACTTGGCGCCGCGCCAGGCACAAAAATGGCCATATGGCTGGAGATGGGTCCCACACCCAAGGAGCCTGCAGGGAATATTATGCCTTGTTCTAAAGCTCTTTGGGAACCGCTTGCGTAGCACCCACAGACCTGGGGGCTACAGGCTTTCCTGCTGCCTTCAGCCTCAACACCACCCTTTCCCACTTGGCGCCGTGCCAGGCACAAAAATGGCCATATGGCTGGAGATGGGTCCCACGCCCAAAGAGCCAGCAGGGAAAACTATGCCTTGTTCTAAAGCTCTTTGGGAAGCGCGTGCGTAGCCCCACAGGCCTGGGGGCTGCAGGCTTCCCTTCTGCCTTCTTCCTCAAAACCACCCTTCCCCAGTAGGCGCCGTGCCAGGCACAAAAATGGCCATATGGCTGGAGAGGGTTTTCACGCCCAAGGAACCAGCAGGGAAAACTATGCCTTGTTCTAAAGCTCTTTGGGAACCTCTTGCGTAGCCCCACAGACCTGGGGGCTGCAAGCTTTCCTGCTGCCTTCAGCCTCAAAACCACCCTTTCCCACTTGGCGCCGCGCCAGACACAAAAATGGCCATATGGCTGGACATGGGTCCCACGCCCAAAGAACCAACAGGGAAAATTATGCCTTGTTCTAAACCTCTTTGGGAACAGCGTGCGTAGCCCCACAGACCTGGGGGCTACAGGCTTTCCTGCTGCCTTCAGCCTCAAAACCACCCATTCCCACTTGGCGCCGGGCCAGGCACAAAAATGGCCATATGGCTGGAGAGGGTTTTCACGCCCAAGGAACCAGCAGGGAAAACTATGCCTTGTTCTAAAGGTCTTTGGGAACCGCTTGCGTAGCCCCACAGACCTGGGGGCTGCAGGCTTTCCTGCTGCCTTCAGCCTCAGAAAACCACCATTTCCCACTTGGTGCCGCGCCAGGCACAAAAATGCCCTATGGCTGCAGAAGGGTCCCACGCCCAAAGAGCCAGCAGGGAAAACTATGCCTTGTTGTAAAGCTCTTTGGGAACCTCTTGCGTAGCCCCACAGACCTGGGGGCTGCAGGCTTTCCTGCTGCCTTCAGCCTCAGAAAACCACCCTTTCCCACTTGGCGCCGCGCCAGGCACAAAAATGGCCATACGGCTGGAGATGGAACCCCCGCCCAAAGAGCCAGCAAGGAAAACTATGCCTTGTTCTAAAGCTCTTTGGGAACCGCTTGCTTAGCCCCACAGACCTGGGGGCTGCGACCTTTGCTGCTGCCTTCACCCTCGACACCACCCTTTCCCACTTGGCCCCGCGCAAGGCACAAATATGGCCATATGGCTGGACATGGGTCCCACGCCCAAAGAGCAAGCAGGGAAAATTATGCCTTGTTCTAAAGCTCTTTGGGAATTGCATACGTAGCCCCACAGACCTGCTGCCTGCGACCTTTGCTGCTGCCTTCACCCTCGACACCACCCTTTCCCACATAGCCCCGCGCAAGGCACAAAAATGGCCATATGGCTGGACATGAGTCCCACGCCCAAAGAGCCAGCAGGGAAAACTATGCCTTGTTCTAAAGCTCTTTGGGACCACTTGCGTAGCCCCACAGACCTGGGGGCTGCGGGCTGTCCTGCTGCCTTCAGCCTCGACACCACCCTTTCCCTCTTGGAGCCGTTGCAGGCACAAAAATGGCCATACGGCTGGAGATGAGTCCCCCGCCCAAGGAGCCAGCAGGGAAAACTATGCCTTGTTCTAAAGCTCTTTGGGAAGCGCTTGCGTAGCCCCACAGACCTGGGGGCTGCAGGCTTTCCTGCTGCGTTCAGCCTCAAAACCACCCTTTCCCACTTGGCGCCGCGCCAGGCACAAAAATGGCCATATGGCTGGACATGGGTCCCACGCCCAAAGAGCCAGCAGGGAAAACTATGCCTTGTTCTAAAGCTCTTTGGGAACCGCTTACGTAGCCCCACAGACCTGGGGGCTGCGGGCTTTCCTGCTGCCTTCAGCCTCAAAACCACCCTTTCCCACATGGAGCCGCGCCAGGCACAAAAATGGCCTTACGGCTGGAGATGGGTCCCCCGCCCAAGGAGCCAGCAGGGAAAACTATGCCTTGTTCTAAAGCTCTTTGGGAACAGCTTGCATAGCCCCACAGACCTGGGGGCTGCAGGCTTTCCTGCTGCCTTCAGCCTCAAAATCACCCTTTCCCAATTGGCGCCGCGCCAGGCACAAAAATGGCCATATGGCTGGACATGGGTCCCACGCCCAAAGAGCCAGCAGGGAAAACTATGCCTTGTTCTAAAGCTCTTTGGGAACCGCTTACGTAGCCCCACAGACCTGGGGGCTGCGGGCTTTCCTGCTGCCTTCAGCCTCAAAACCACCCTTTCCCACTTGGCGCCGCGCCAGCCACAAAAATGCCCTATGGCTGGAGATTGGTCCCATGTCCAAAGAGCCAGCAGGGAAAAATATGCCTTGTTCTAAAGCTCTTTGGGAACCGCTTGCGTAGCCCCACAGACCTGGGGGCTGCAGGCTTTCCTGCTGCCTTCAGCCTCAGAAAACCACACTTTCCCACTTGGCGCAGCGCCAGGCACAAAAATGGCCATATGGCTGCACATGGGTCCCACGCCCAAAGAGCCAGCAGGGAAAACTATGCCTTGTTCTAAAGCTCTTTGGGAACCACTTGCGTAGCCCCACAGACCTGGGGGCTGCAGGCTTTCCTGCTGCCTTCAGCCTCGACACCACCCTTTCCCACTTGGCGCCGCGCCAGGCACAAATATGGCCATATGGCTGGAGATGGGTCCCCGGCCAAAAGAGCCAGCAGGGAAAACTATGCCTTGTTCTAAAGGTCTTTGGGAACCGCTTGCGTAGCCCCACAGACCTGGGGGCTGCAGGCTTTCCTGCTGCCTTCAGCCTCAGAAAACCACCATTTCCCACTTGGTGCCGCGCCAGGCACAAAAATGCCCTATGGCTGCAGAAGGGTCCCACGCCCAAAGAGCCAGCAGGGAAAACTATGCCTTGTTGTAAAGCTCTTTGGGAACCTCTTGCGTAGCCCCACAGACCTGGGGGCTGCAGGCTTTCCTGCTGCCTTCAGCCTCAGAAAACCACCCTTTCCCACTTGGCGCCTCGCCAGGCACAAAAATGGCCATACGGCTGGAGATGGAACCCCCGCCCAAAGAGCCAGCAAGGAAAACTATGCCTTGTTCTAAAGCTCTTTGGGAACCGCTTGCTTAGCCCCACAGACCTGGGGGCTGCGACCTTTGCTGCTGCCTTCACCCTCGACACCACCCTTTCCCACTTGGCCCCGCGCAAGGCACAAATATGGCCATATGGCTGGACATGGGTCCCACGCCCAAAGAGCAAGCAGGGAAAATTATGCCTTGTTCTAAAGCTCTTTGGGAATTGCATACGTAGCCCCACAGACCTGCTGCCTGCGACCTTTGCTGCTGCCTTCACCCTCGACACCACCCTTTCCCACATAGCCCCGCGCAAGGCACAAAAATGGCCATATGGCTGGACATGAGTCCCACGCCCAAAGAGCCAGCAGGGAAAACTATGCCTTGTTCTAAAGCTCTTTGGGACCACTTGCGTAGCCCCACAGACCTGGGGGCTGCGGGCTGTCCTGCTGCCTTCAGCCTCGACACCACCCTTTCCCTCTTGGAGCCGTTGCAGGCACAAAAATGGCCATACGGCTGGAGATGAGTCCCCCGCCCAAGGAGCCAGCAGGGAAAACTATGCCTTGTTCTAAAGCTCTTTGGGAAGCGCTTGCGTAGCCCCACAGACCTGGGGGCTGCAGGCTTTCCTGCTGCCTTCAGCCTCAAAACCACCCTTTCCCACTTGGCGCCGCGCCAGGCACAAAAATGGCCATATGGCTGGACATGGGTCCCACGCCCAAAGAGCCAGCAGGGAAAACTATGCCTTGTTCTAAAGCTCTTTGGGAACCGCTTACGTAGCCCCACAGACCTGGGGGCTGCGGGCTTTCCTGCTGCCTTCAGCCTCAAAACCACCCTTTCCCACATGGAGCCGCGCCAGGCACAAAAATGGCCTTACGGCTGGAGATGGGTCCCCCGCCCAAGGAGCCAGCAGGGAAAACTATGCCTTGTTCTAAAGCTCTTTGGGAACAGCTTGCATAGCCCCACAGACCTGGGGGCTGCAGGCTTTCCTGCTGCCTTCAGCCTCAAAATCACCCTTTCCCAATTGGCGCCGCGCCAGGCACAAAAATGGCCATATGGCTGGACATGGGTCCCACGCCCAAAGAGCCAGCAGGGAAAACTATGCCTTGTTCTAAAGCTCTTTGGGAACCGCTTACGTAGCCCCACAGACCTGGGGGCTGCGGGCTTTCCTGCTGCCTTCAGCCTCAAAACCACCCTTTCCCACTTGGCGCCGCGCCAGCCACAAAAATGCCCTATGGCTGGAGATTGGTCCCATGTCCAAAGAGCCAGCAGGGAAAAATATGCCTTGTTCTAAAGCTCTTTGGGAACCGCTTGCGTAGCCCCACAGACCTGGGGGCTGCAGGCTTTCCTGCTGCCTTCAGCCTCAGAAAACCACACTTTCCCACTTGGCGCAGCGCCAGGCACAAAAATGGCCATATGGCTGCACATGGGTCCCACGCCCAAAGAGCCAGCAGGGAAAACTATGCCTTGTTCTAAAGCTCTTTGGGAACCACTTGCGTAGCCCCACAGACCTGGGGGCTGCAGGCTTTCCTGCTGCCTTCAGCCTCGACACCACCCTTTCCCACTTGGCGCCGCGCCAGGCACAAATATGGCCATATGGCTGGAGATGGGTCCCCGGCCAAAAGAGCCAGCAGGGAAAACTATGCCTTGTTCTAAAGGTCTTTGGGAACCGCTTGCGTAGCCCCACAGACCTGGGGGCTGCAGGCTTTCCTGCTGCCTTCAGCCTCAGAAAACCACCATTTCCCACTTGGTGCCGCGCCAGGCACAAAAATGCCCTATGGCTGCAGAAGGGTCCCACGCCCAAAGAGCCAGCAGGGAAAACTATGCCTTGTTGTAAAGCTCTTTGGGAACCTCTTGCGTAGCCCCACAGACCTGGGGGCTGCAGGCTTTCCTGCTGCCTTCAGCCTCAGAAAACCACCCTTTCCCACTTGGCGCCTCGCCAGGCACAAAAATGGCCATACGGCTGGAGATGGAACCCCCGCCCAAAGAGCCAGCAAGGAAAACTATGCCTTGTTCTAAAGCTCTTTGGGAACCGCTTGCTTAGCCCCACAGACCTGGGGGCTGCGACCTTTGCTGCTGCCTTCACCCTCGACACCACCCTTTCCCACTTGGCCCCGCGCAAGGCACAAATATGGCCATATGGCTGGACATGGGTCCCACGCCCAAAGAGCAAGCAGGGAAAATTATGCCTTGTTCTAAAGCTCTTTGGGAATTGCATACGTAGCCCCACAGACCTGCTGCCTGCGACCTTTGCTGCTGCCTTCACCCTCGACACCACCCTTTCCCACATAGCCCCGCGCAAGGCACAAAAATGGCCATATGGCTGGACATGAGTCCCACGCCCAAAGAGCCAGCAGGGAAAACTATGCCTTGTTCTAAAGCTCTTTGGGACCACTTGCGTAGCCCCACAGACCTGGGGGCTGCGGGCTGTCCTGCTGCCTTCAGCCTCGACACCACCCTTTCCCTCTTGGAGCCGTTGCAGGCACAAAAATGGCCATACGGCTGGAGATGAGTCCCCCGCCCAAGGAGCCAGCAGGGAAAACTATGCCTTGTTCTAAAGCTCTTTGGGAAGCGCTTGCGTAGCCCCACAGACCTGGGGGCTGCAGGCTTTCCTGCTGCCTTCAGCCTCAAAACCACCCTTTCCCACTTGGCGCCGCGCCAGGCACAAAAATGGCCATATGGCTGGACATGGGTCCCACGCCCAAAGAGCCAGCAGGGAAAACTATGCCTTGTTCTAAAGCTCTTTGGGAACCGCTTACGTAGCCCCACAGACCTGGGGGCTGCGGGCTTTCCTGCTGCCTTCAGCCTCAAAACCACCCTTTCCCACATGGAGCCGCGCCAGGCACAAAAATGGCCTTACGGCTGGAGATGGGTCCCCCGCCCAAGGAGCCAGCAGGGAAAACTATGCCTTGTTCTAAAGCTCTTTGGGAACAGCTTGCATAGCCCCACAGACCTGGGGGCTGCAGGCTTTCCTGCTGCCTTCAGCCTCAAAATCACCCTTTCCCAATTGGCGCCGCGCCAGGCACAAAAATGGCCATATGGCTGGACATGGGTCCCACGCCCAAAGAGCCAGCAGGGAAAACTATGCCTTGTTCTAAAGCTCTTTGGGAACCGCTTACGTAGCCCCACAGACCTGGGGGCTGCGGGCTTTCCTGCTGCCTTCAGCCTCAAAACCACCCTTTCCCACTTGGCGCCGCGCCAGCCACAAAAATGCCCTATGGCTGGAGATTGGTCCCATGTCCAAAGAGCCAGCAGGGAAAAATATGCCTTGTTCTAAAGCTCTTTGGGAACCGCTTGCGTAGCCCCACAGACCTGGGGGCTGCAGGCTTTCCTGCTGCCTTCAGCCTCAGAAAACCACACTTTCCCACTTGGCGCAGCGCCAGGCACAAAAATGGCCATATGGCTGCACATGGGTCCCACGCCCAAAGAGCCAGCAGGGAAAACTATGCCTTGTTCTAAAGCTCTTTGGGAACCACTTGCGTAGCCCCACAGACCTGGGGGCTGCAGGCTTTCCTGCTGCCTTCAGCCTCGACACCACCCTTTCCCACTTGGCGCCGCGCCAGGCACAAATATGGCCATATGGCTGGAGATGGGTCCCCGGCCAAAAGAGCCAGCAGGGAAAACTATGCCTTGTTCTAAAGGTCTTTGGGAACCGCTTGCGTAGCCCCACAGACCTGGGGGCTGCAGGCTTTCCTGCTGCCTTCAGCCTCAGAAAACCACCATTTCCCACTTGGTGCCGCGCCAGGCACAAAAATGCCCTATGGCTGCAGAAGGGTCCCACGCCCAAAGAGCCAGCAGGGAAAACTATGCCTTGTTGTAAAGCTCTTTGGGAACCTCTTGCGTAGCCCCACAGACCTGGGGGCTGCAGGCTTTCCTGCTGCCTTCAGCCTCAGAAAACCACCCTTTCCCACTTGGCGCCGCGCCAGGCACAAAAATGGCCATACGGCTGGAGATGGAACCCCCGCCCAAAGAGCCAGCAAGGAAAACTATGCCTTGTTCTAAAGCTCTTTGGGAACCGCTTGCTTAGTCCCACAGACCTGGGGGCTGCGACCTTTGCTGCTGCCTTCACCCTCGACACCACCCTTTCCCACTTGGCCCCGCGCAAGGCACAAATATGGCCATATGGCTGGACATGGGTCCCACGCCCAAAGAGCAAGCAGGGAAAACTATGCCTTGTTCTAAAGCTCTTTGGGAATTGCATACGTAGCCCCACAGACCTGCTGCCTGCGACCTTTGCTGCTGCCTTCACCCTCGACACCACCCTTTCCCACATAGCCCCGCGCAAGGCACAAAAATGGCCATATGGCTGGACATGAGTCCCACGCCCAAAGAGCCAGCAGGGAAAACTATGCCTTGTTCTAAAGCTCTTTGGGACCACTTGCGTAGCCCCACAGACCTGGGGGCTGCGGGCTGTCCTGCTGCCTTCAGCCTCGACACCACCCTTTCCCTCTTGGAGCTGTTGCAGGCAAAAAAATGGCCATACGGCTGGAGATGAGTCCCCCGCCCAAGGAGCCAGCAGGGAAAACTATGCCTTGTTCTAAAGCTCTTTGGGAACCGCTTGCGTAGCCCCACAGACCTGGGGGCTGCAAGCTTTCCTGCTGCCTTCAGCCTCAAAACCACCCTTTCCCACTTGGCGCCGCGCCAGGCACAAAAATGGCCATATGGCTGGACATGGGTCCCACGCCCAAAGAGCCAGCAGGGAAAACTATGCCTTGTTCTAAAGCTCTTTGGGAACCGCTTACGTAGCCCCACAGACCTGGGGGCTGCGGGCTTTCCTGCTGCCTTCAGCCTCAAAACCACCCTTTCCCACATGGAGCCGCGCCAGGCACAAAAATGGCCATACGGCTGGAGATGGGTCCCCCGCCCAAGGAGCCAGCAGGGAAAACTATGCCTTGTTCTAAAGCTCTTTGGGAACCGCTTGCGTAGCCCCACAGACCTGGGGGCTGCAGGCTTTCCTGCTGCCTTCAGCCTCAGAAAACCACCCTTTCCCACTTGGCACCGCGCCAGGCACAAAAATGCCCTATGGCTGCAGAAGGGTCCCACGCCCAAAGAACCAGCAGGGAAAACTATGCCTTGTTGTAAAGCTCTTTGGGAACCTCTTGCGTAGCCCCACAGACCTGGGGGCTGCAGGCTTTCCTGCTGCCTTCAGCCTCAGAAAACCACCCTTTCCCACTTGGCGCCGCGCCAGGCACAAAAATGGCCATACGGCTGGAGATGGAACCCCCGCCCAAAGAGCCAGCAAGGAAAACTATGCCTTGTTCTAAAGCTCTTTGGGAACCGCTTGCTTAGCCCCACAGACCTGGGGGCTGCGACCTTTGCTGCTGCCTTCACCCTCGACACCACCCTTTCCCACTTGGCCCCGCGCCAGGCACAAAAATGGCCATATGGCTGGAGATGGGTCCCCGGCCCAAAGAGCCAGCAGGGAAAACTATGCCTTGTTCTAAAGGTCTTTGGGAACCGCTTGCATAGCCCCACAGACCTGGGGGCTGCAGGCTTTCCTGCTGCCTTCAGCCTCAGAAAACCACCCTTTCCCACTTGGCGCCGCGCCAGGCACAAAAATGCCCTATGGCTGCAGATGGGTCCCACGCCCAAAGAGCAAGGAGGGAAAACTATGCCTTGCTCTAAAGCTCTTTGGGAAACGTTTGCGTAGCCCCACAGACCTGGGGGCTACAGGCTTTCCTGCTGCCTTCCGCCTCAACACCACCCTTTCCCACATGGAGCCGCGCCAGGCACAAAAATGGCCATATGGCTGGAGATGGGTCCCACGCCCAAAGACCCAGCAGGGAAAACTATGCCTTGTTCTAAAGCTCTTTGGGAACCACTTGCGTAGCCCCACAGACCTGGGGGCTGCAGGCTTTCCTGCTGCCTTCAGCCTCGACACCACCCTTTCCCACTTGGCGCCGCGCCAGGCACAAATATGGCCATATGGCTGGAGATGGGTCCCCGGCCCAAAGAGCCAGCAGGGAAAACTATGCCTTGTTCTAAAGGTCTTTGGGAACCGCTTGCGTAGCCCCACAGACCTGGGGGCTGCAGGCTTTCCTGCTGCCTTCAGCCTCAGAAAACCACCCTTTCCCACTTGGTCCCGCGCCAGGCACAAAAATGCCCTATGGCTGCAGAAGGGTCCCACGCCCAAAGAACCAGCAGGGAAAACTATGCCTTGTTGTAAAGCTCTTTGGGAACCGCTTGCTTAGCCCCACAGACCTGGGGGCTGCGACCTTTGCTGCTGCCTTCACCCTCGACACCACCCTTTCCCACTTGGCCCCGCGCAAGGCACAAATATGGCCATATGGCTGGACATGGGTCCCACGCCCAAAGAGCCAGCAGGGAAAACTATGCCTTGTTCTAAAGCTCTTTGGGAACCACTTGCGTAGCCCCACAGACCTGGGGGCTGCAGGCTTTCCTGCTGCCTTCAGCCTCGACACCACCCTTTCCCACTTGGCGCCGCGCCAGGCACAAAAATGGCCATATGGCTGGAGATGGGTCCCCGGCCCAAAGAGCCAGCAGGGAAAACTATGCCTTGTTCTAAAGGTCTTTGGGAACCGCTTGCGTAGCCCCACAGACCTGGGGGCTGCAGGCTTTCCTGCTGCCTTCAGCCTCAGAAAACCACCCTTTCCCACTTGGCGCCGCGCCAGGCACAAAAATGCCCTATGGCTGCAGATGGGTCCCACGCCCAAAGAGCAAGGAGGGAAAACTATGCCTTACTCTAAAGCTCTTTGGGAAACGTTTGCGTAGCCCCACAGACCTGGGGGCTGCAGGCTTTCCTGCTGCTTTCAGCCTCAAAACCACCCTTTCCCACTTGCAGCCGTTGCAGGCACAAAAATGCCCTATGGCTGCAGATGGGTCCCACGCCCAAAGAGCAAGGAGGGAAAACTATGCCTTGCTCTAAAGCTCTTTGGGAAACGTTTGCGTAGCCCCACAGACCTGCTGCCTGCGACCTTTGCTGCTGCCTTCACCCTCGACACCACCCTTTCCCACATAGCCCCGCGCAAGGCACAAAAATGGCCATATGGCTGGACATGAGTCCCACGCCCAAAGAGCCAGCAGGGAAAACTATGCCTTGTTCTAAAGCTCTTTGGGACCACTTGCGTAGCCCCACAGACCTGGGGGCTGCGGGCTGTCCTGCTGCCTTCACCCTCGACACCACCCTTTCCCTCTTGGAGCTGTTGCAGGCAAAAAAATGGCCATACGGCTGGAGATGAGTCCCCCGCCCAAGGAGCCAGCAGGGAAAACTATGCCTTGTTCTAAAGCTCTTTGGGAACCGCTTGCGTAGCCCCACAGACCTGGGGGCTGCAAGCTTTCCTGCTGCCTTCAGCCTCAAAACCACCCTTTCCCACTTGGCGCCGCGCCAGGCACAAAAATGGCCATATGGCTGGACATGGGTCCCACGCCCAAAGAGCCAGCAGGGAAAACTATGCCTTGTTCTAAAGCTCTTTGGGAACCGCTTACGTAGCCCCACAGACCTGGGGGCTGCGGGCTTTCCTGCTGCCTTCAGCCTCAAAACCACCCTTTCCCACATGGAGCCGCGCCAGGCACAAAAATGGCCATACGGCTGGAGATGGGTCCCCCGCCCAAGGAGCCAGCAGGGAAAACTATGCCTTGTTCTAAAGCTCTTTGGGAACCGCTTGCGTAGCCCCACAGACCTGGGGGCTGCAGGCTTTCCTGCTGCCTTCAGCCTCAGAAAACCACCCTTTCCCACTTGGCACCGCGCCAGGCACAAAAATGCCCTATGGCTGCAGAAGGGTCCCACGCCCAAAGAACCAGCAGGGAAAACTATGCCTTGTTGTAAAGCTCTTTGGGAACCTCTTGCGTAGCCCCACAGACCTGGGGGCTGCAGGCTTTCCTGCTGCCTTCAGCCTCAGAAAACCACCCTTTCCCACTTGGCGCCGCGCCAGGCACAAAAATGGCCATACGGCTGGAGATGGAACCCCCGCCCAAAGAGCCAGCAAGGAAAACTATGCCTTGTTCTAAAGCTCTTTGGGAACCGCTTGCTTAGCCCCACAGACCTGGGGGCTGCGACCTTTGCTGCTGCCTTCACCCTCGACACCACCCTTTCCCACTTGGCCCCGCGCCAGGCACAAAAATGGCCATATGGCTGGAGATGGGTCCCCGGCCCAAAGAGCCAGCAGGGAAAACTATGCCTTGTTCTAAAGGTCTTTGGGAACCGCTTGCATAGCCCCACAGACCTGGGGGCTGCAGGCTTTCCTGCTGCCTTCAGCCTCAGAAAACCACCCTTTCCCACTTGGCGCCGCGCCAGGCACAAAAATGCCCTATGGCTGCAGATGGGTCCCACGCCCAAAGAGCAAGGAGGGAAAACTATGCCTTGCTCTAAAGCTCTTTGGGAAACGTTTGCGTAGCCCCACAGACCTGGGGGCTGCAGGCTTTCCTGCTGCCTTCCGCCTCAACACCACCCTTTCCCACATGGAGCCGCGCCAGGCACAAAAATGGCCATATGGCTGGAGATGGGTCCCACGCCCAAAGACCCAGCAGGGAAAACTATGCCTTGTTCTAAAGCTCTTTGGGAACCACTTGCGTAGCCCCACAGACCTGGGGGCTGCAGGCTTTCCTGCTGCCTTCAGCCTCGACACCACCCTTTCCCACTTGGCGCCGCGCCAGGCACAAATATGGCCATATGGCTGGAGATGGGTCCCCGGCCCAAAGAGCCAGCAGGGAAAACTATGCCTTGTTCTAAAGGTCTTTGGGAACCGCTTGCGTAGCCCCACAGACCTGGGGGCTGCAGGCTTTCCTGCTGCCTTCAGCCTCAGAAAACCACCCTTTCCCACTTGGTGCCGCGCCAGGCACAAAAATGCCCTATGGCTGCAGAAGGGTCCCACGCCCAAAGAACCAGCAGGGAAAACTATGCCTTGTTGTAAAGCTCTTTGGGAACCTCTTGCGTAGCCCCACAGACCTGGGGGCTGCAGGCTTTCCTGCTGCCTTCAGCCTCAGAAAACCACCCTTTCCCACTTGGCGCCGCGCCAGGCACAAAAATGGCCATACGGCTGGAGATGGAACCCCCGCCCAAAGAGCCAGCAAGGAAAACTATGCCTTGTTCTAAAGCTCTTTGGGAACCGCTTGCTTAGCCACACAGACCTGGGGGCTGCGACCTTTGCTGCTGCCTTCACCCTCGACACCACCCTTTCCCACTTGGCCCCGCGCCAGGCACAAAAATGGCCATATGGCTGGACATGGGTCCCACGCCCAAAGAGCCAGCAGGGAAAACTATGCCTTGTTCTAAAGCTCTTTGGGAACCTCTTGCGTAGCCCCACAGACCTGGGGGCTGCGGGCTTTCCTGCTGCCTTCAGCCTCGACACAACCCTTTCCCTCTTGGAGCCGTTGCAGGCACAAAAATGGCCATACGGCTGGAGATGAGTCCCCCGCCCAAGGAGCCAGCAGGGAAAACTATGCCTTGTTCTAAAGCTCTTTGGGAACCACTTGCGTAGCCCCACAGACCTGGGGGCTGCGGGCTTTCCTGCTGCCTTCAGCCTCAGAAAACCACCCTTTCCCACTTGGCGCCGCGCCAGGCACAAAAATGGCCATATGGCTGGAGATGGGTCCCATGTCCAAAGAGCCAGCAGGTAAAAATATGCATTGTTCTAAAGCTCTGTGGGAACCACTTGCGCAGCCCTACAGACCTGGGGGCAGCGGGCTTTCCTGCTACCTTCAGCCTCGACACAACCCTTTCCCACTTGGCGCCGCGCCAGCAACAAAAATGGCCATACGGCTGGAGATGGATCCCACGCCCAAAGAGCCAGCACGGAATATAATGCCTTGTTCTAAAGCTCTTTGGGAACCGCTTGCGTAGCCCCACAGACCTGGGGGCTGCGGGCTTTCCTGCTGTCTTCAGCCTCAAAACCACCCTTTCCCACTTGGCGCCGCGCCAGGCACAAAAATGGCCATATGGCTGGAGATGGGTCCCATGTCCAAAGAGCCAGCAGGGAAAACTATGCCTTGTTCTAAAGCTCTTTGGGAACCGCTTGCGTAGCCCCACAGACCTGGGGGCTGCAGGCTTTCCTGCTGCCTTCAGCCTCAAAACCACCCTTTCCCACTTGGCGCCGCGCCAGGCACAAAAATGGCCATATGGCTGGAGATGGGTCCCACGCCCAAAGAGCCAGCAGGGAAAACTATGCCTTGTTCTAAAGCTTTTTGGGAACCGCTTACGTAGCCCCACAGACCTGGGGGCTGCAGGCTTTCCTGCTGCTTTCAGCCTCAAAACCACCCTTTCCCACTTGGCGCCGCGCCAGGCACAAAAATGGCCATACGGCTGGAGATGGGTCCCCCGCCCCAAAGAGCCAGCAGGGAAAAATATGCCTTGTTCTAAAGCTCTTTGAGAAACGCTTGCATAGCCCCACACACCTGGGGGCTGCAGGCTTTCCTGCTGCTTTCAGCCTCAAAACCACCCTTTCCCACTTGCAGCCGTTGCAGGCACAAAAATGGCCATATTGCTGGAGATGGGTCCCACACCCAAAGAGCCAGCAGGGAAAACTCTGCCTTGTTCTAAAGCTCTTTGGGAACCGCTTGCGTAGCCCCACAGACCTGGGGGCTGCAGGCTTTCCTGCTGCCTTCATCCTCAGAAAACCACCCTTTCCCACTTGGCGCCGCGCCAGGCACAAAAATACCCTATGGCTGCAGATGGGTCCCACGCCCAAAGAGCAAGGAGGGAAAACTATGCCTTGTTCTAAAGCTCTTTGGGAACTGCTTGCGTAGCCCCACAGACCTGGGGGCTGCAGGCTTTCCTGCTGCTTTCAGCCTCAAAACCACTCTTTTCCACTTGCAGCCGTTGCAGGCACAAAAATGGCCATACGGCTGGAGATGGGTCCCCGGCCCAAAGAGCCAGCAGGGAAAACTATGCCTTGTTCTAAAGCTCTTTGGGAACCGCTTGCGTAGACCCACAGACCTGGGGGCTGCAGGCTTTCCTGCTGCCTTCAGCCTCAGAAAACCACCCTTTCCCACTTGGTGCCGCGCCAGGCACAAAAATGGCCATATGGCTGGACATGGGTCCCACGCCCAAAGAGCCAGCAGGGAAAACTATGCCTTGTTCTAAAGCTCTTTGGGAACAGCTTGCGTAGCCCCACAGACCTGGGGGCTGCGACCTTTGCTGCTGCCTTCACCCTCGACACCACCCTTTCCCACTTCGACCCGCGCCAGGCACAAAAATGGCCATATGGCTGGAGATGGGTCCCACGCCCAAAGAGCCAGCAGGGAAAACTATGCCTTGTTCTAAAGCTCTTTGGGAACCGCTTGCGTAGCCCCACAGACCTGGGGGCTGCGGGCTTTCCTGCTGCCTTCAGCCTCAAAACCACCCTTTCCCTCTTGGAGCCGTTGCAGGCACAAAAATGGCCATACGGCTGGAGATGAGTCCCCCGCCCAAGGAGCCAGCAGGGAAAACTATGCCTTGTTCAAAAGCTCTTTGGGAAGCGCTTGCGTAGCTCCACAGACCTGGGGGCTGCAGGCTTTCCTGCTGCCTTCAGCCTCAAAACCACCCTTTCCCACTTGGCGCCGCGCCAGCAACAAAAATGGCCATACGGCTGGAGATGTCTCCCACGCCCAAGGAGCTGGCAGGGAAAATTATGCCTTGTTCTAAAGCTCTTTGGGAACCGATTGCGTAGCACCCACACACCTGGGGGCTGCAGGCTTTCCTGCTGCTTTCAGCCTCAAAACCACCCTTTCCCACTTGCAGCCGTTGCAGGCACAAAAATGGCCATACGGCTGGAGATGGGTCCCACACCCAAAGAGCCAGCAGGAAAAACTATGCCTTGTTCTAAAGCTCTTTGGGAACCGCTTGCGTAGCCCCACAGACCTGGGGGCTGCGACCTTTGCTGCTGCCTTCAGCCTCAAAACCACCCTTTCCCACTTGGCGCCGCGCCAGGCACAAAAATAGCCATATGGCTGGAGATGGGTCCCCAGCCCAAAGAGCCAGCAGGGAAAACTATGCCTTGTTCTAAAGCTCTTTGGGAACCGCTTGCGTAGACCCACAGACCTGGGGGCTGCAGGCTTTCCTGCTGCCTTCATCCTCAGAAAACCACCCTTTCCCACTTGGCGCCGCGCCAGGCACAAAAATGCCCGATGGCTGCAGATGGGTCCCACGCCCAAAGAGCAAGGAGGGAAAACTATGCCTTGTTCTAAAGCTCTTTGGGAACCTCTTGCGTAGCCCCACAGACCTGGGGGCTGCAGGCTTTCCTGCTGCTTTCAGCCTCAAAACCACTCTTTTCCACTTGCAGCCGTTGCAGGCACAAAAATGGCCATACGGCTGGAGATGGGTCCCCGGCCCAAAGAGCCAGCAGGGAAAACTATGCCTTGTTCTAAAGCTCTTTGGGAACCGCTTGCGTAGCCCCACAGACCTGGGGGCTGCAGGCTTTCCTGCTGCCTTCAGCCTCAGAAAACCACCCTTTCCCACTTGGTGCCGCGCCAGGCACAAAAATGCCCTATCGCTGTAGATGGTTCCCACGCCCAAAGAGTCAGCAGGGAAAACTATGCCTTGTTCTAAAGCTCTTTGGGAACCTCTTGCGTAGCCCCACAGACCTGGGGGCTGCAGGCTTTCCTGCTGCCTTCAGCCTCAGAAAACCACCCTTTCCCACTTGGCGCCGCGCCAGGCACAAAAATGGCCATACGGCTGGAGATGGAACCCCCGCCCAAAGAGCCAGCAAGGAAAAATATGCCTTGTTCTAAAGCTCTTTGGGAACCGCTTGCGTAGCCCCACAGACCTGGGGGCTGCAGGCTTTCCTGCTGCTTTCAGCCTCGACACCACCCTTTCCCACTTGGCGCCGCGCCAGGCACAAAAATGGCCATACGGCTGGAGATGGGTCCCACGCCCAAAGAGCCAGCACGGAAAACTATGCCTTGTTCTAAAGCTCTTTGGGAACCGCTTGCGGAGCCCCACAGACCTGGGGGCTGCAGGCTTTCATGCTGCCTTCAGCCTCGACACCACCCTTTCCCACATGGAGCCGCGCCAGGCACAAAAATGGCCATACGGCTGGAGATGGGTCCCACGCCCAAAGAGCAAGCAGGGAAAACTATGCCTTGTTCTAAAGCTCTTTGGGAACAGCTTGCGTAGCCCCACAGACCTGGTGCCTGCGACATTTATGCTGCCTTCACCCTCGACAACACCCTTTCCCACTTGGCCCCGCGCCAGGCACAAAAATGGCCATATGGCTGGACATGGGTCCCACGCCCAAAGAGCCAGCAGGGAAAACTATGCCTTGTTCTAAAGCTCTTTGGGAACCTCTTGCGTACCCCACAGACCTGGGGGCTGCAGGCTTTCCTGCTGCCTTAAGCCTCGACACCACCCTTTCCCTCTTGGAGCCGTTGCAGGCACAAAAATGGCCATACGGCTGGAGATGAGTCCCCCGCCCAAGGAGCCAGCAGGGAAAACTATGCCTTGTTCTAAAGCTCTTTGGGAAGCGCTTGCGTAGCCCCACAGACCTGGGGGCTGCGGGCTTTCCTGCTGCCTTCAGCCTCAAAACCACCCTTTCCAGCTTGGCAACGCGCCAGGCACAAAAATGGCCATATGGCTGGAGATGGGTCCCATGTCCAAAGAGCCAGCAGGTAAAAATATGCCTTGTTCTAAAGCTCTTTGGGAAGCGCTTGCGTAGCTCCACAGACCTGGGGGCTGCGGGCTTTCCTGCTGCCTTCAGCCTCAAAACCACCCTTTCCCGCTTGGCGCCGCGCCAGCAACAAAAATGGCCATACGGCTGGAGATGTCTCCCACGCCCAAGGAGCTGGCAGGGAAAATTATGCCTTGTTCTAAAGCTCTTTGGGAACCGCTTGCGTAGCACCCACACACCTGGGGGCTGCAGGCTTTCCTGCTGCTTTCAGCCTCAAAACCACCCTTTGCCACTTGCAGCCGTTGCAGGCACAAAAATGCCATATGGCTGCAGATGGGTCCCACGCCCAAAGATCAAGCAGGGAAAACTATGCCTTGTTCTAAAGCTCTTTGGGAACCGCTTGCGTAGCCCCACAGACCTGGGGGCTGCAGGCTTCCCTTCTGCCTTCAGCCTCAGAAAACCACCCTTTCCCACTTGGCTCGGCGCCAGGCACAAAAATGGCCATATGGCTGAAGATGGATCCCCCGCCCAAAGAGCCAGCAGGGAAAATAATGCCTTGTTCTAAAGCTCTTTGGGAACCGCTTGCGTAGCCCCACAGACCTGGGGGCTGCGGGCTTTCCTGCTGTCTTCAGCCTCGACACCACCCTTTCCCACTTGGCGTCGCGCCAAGCACAAAAATGGCCATACAGCTGGAGATGGGTCCCACGCCCAAAGAGCCAGCAGGGAAAACTATGCCTTGTTCTAAAGCTCTTTGGGAACCTCTTGCGTAGCCCCACAGACCTGGGGGCTGCGGGCTTTCCTGCTGCATTCAGCCTCGACACCACCCTTTCCCACTTGGCGCCGCGCCAGGCACAAAAATGGCCATATGGCTGCACATGAGTCCCACGCCCAAAGAGCCAGCAGGGAAAACTATGTCTTGTTCAAAAGCTCTTTGGGAACCACTTGCGTAGCCCCACAGACCATGGGGCTGCGGGCTTTCCTGCTGCCTTCAGCCTCGACACCACCCTTTCCCTCTTGGAGCCGTTGCAGGCACAAAACTGGCCATACGGCTGGAGATGAGTCCCCCGCCCAAGGAGCCAGCAGGGAAAACTATGCCTTGTTCTAAAGCTCTTTGGGAAGCGCTTGCGTAGCCCCACAGACCTGCGGACTGCGGGCTTTCCTGCTGCCTTCAGCCTCGACACCACCCTTTCCCACATGGAGCCGCGCCAGGCACAAAAATGGCCATACGGCTGGAGATGGGTCCCACGCCCAAGGAGCCAGCAGGGAAAACTATGCCTTGTTCTAAAGCTCTTTGGGTAGCGCTTGCGGAGCCCCACAGACCTGGGGGCTGCAGGCTTTCATGCTGCCTTCAGCCTCGACACCACCCTTTCCCACTTGGCGCCGCGCCAGGCACAAAAATGGCCATACGGCTGGAGATGGGTCCCACGCCCAAAGAGCAAGCAGGGAAAACTATGCCTTGTTCTAAAGCTCTTTGGGAACCGCTTGCTTAGCCCCACAGACCTGGGGGCTGCAGGCTTTCCTGCTGCCTTCACCCTCGACACCACCCTTTCCCACATGGCCCCGCGCCAGGCACAAAAATGGCCATATGGCTGGACATGAGTCCCACGCCCAAAGAGCCAGCAGGGAAAACTATGCCTTGTTCTAAAGCTCTTTGGGAACCTCTTGCGTAGCCCCACAGACCTGGGGGCTGCGGGCTTTCCTGCTGCCTTCAGCCTCGACACCACCCTTTCCCTCTTCGAGCCGTTGCAGGCACAAAAATGGCCATACGGCTGGAGATGAGTCCCCCGCCCAAGGAGCCAGCAGGGAAAACTATGCCTTGTTCTAAAGCTCTTTGGGAAGCGCTTGCGTAGCTCCACAGACCTGGGGGCTGCGGGCTTTCCTGCTGCCTTCAGCCTCAAAACCACCCTTTCCCACTTGGCGCCGCGCCAGGCACAAAAATGGCCATATGCCTGGAGATGTCTCCCACGCCCAAGGAGCTGCCAGGGAAAACTATGCCTTGTTCTAAAGCTCTTTGGGAACCCCTTACGTAGCCCCACAGACCTGGGGGCTGCGGGCTTTCCTGCTGCCTTCAGCCTCAAAACCACCCTTTCCCACATGGAGCCGCGCCAGGCACAAAAATGGCCATACGGCTGGAGATGGGTCCCGCGCCCAAGGAGCCAGCAGGGAAAACTATGCCTTGTTCTAAAGCTCTTTGGGAACCGCTTCCGTAGCCCCACAGACCTGGGGGCTGCAGGCTTTCCTGCTGCCTTTAGCCTCAAAACCACCCTTTCCCACTTGGCGCCGCGCCAGGCACAAAAATGGCCCTATGGCTGGAGATGGATCCCCCGCCCAAAGAGCCAGCAGGGAAAATTATGCCTTGTTCTAAAGCTCTTTGGGAACCGCTTGCGTAGCCCCACAGACCTGGGGGCTGCGGGCTTTCCTGCTGCCTTCAGCCTCAAAACCACCCTTTCCCACTTGGCGCCGCGCCAGGCACAACAATGGCCATACGGCTGGAGATGGGTCCCAGGCCCAAAGAGCAAGCAGGGAAAACTATGCTTTGTTCTAAAGCTCTTTGGGAACCGCATACGTAGCCCCACAGACCTGGTGCCTGCGACCTTTGCTGCTGCCTTCACCCTCGACACCACCCTTTCCCACATGGCCCCGCGCCAGGCACAAAAATGGCCATATGGCTGGACATGAGTCCCACGCCCAAAGAGCCAGCAGGGAAAACTATGCCTTGTTCTAAAGCTCTTTGGGAACCACTTGCGTAGCCCCACAGACCTGGGGGCTGCGGGCTTTCCTGCTGCCTTCAGCCTCGACACCACCCTTTCCCTCTTGGAACCGTTGCAGGCACAAAAATGGCCATACGGCTGGAGATGAGTCCCCCGCCCAAGGAGCCAGCAGGGAAAACTATGCCTTGTTCTAAAGCTCTTTGGGAAGCGCTTGCGTAGCCCCACAGACCTGCGGGCTGCGGGCTTTCCTGCTGCCTTCAGCCTCAAAACCACCCTTTCCCACTTGGCGCCGCGCCAGGCACAAAAATGGCCATATGCCTGGAGATGGGTCCCACGCCCAAGGAGCTGGCAGGGAAAACTATGCCTTGTTCTAAAGCTCTTTGGGAACCACTTACGTAGCCCCACAGACCTGGGGGCTGCGGGCTTTCCTGCTGCCTTCAGCCTCGACACCACCCTTTCCCACTTGGCGTCGCGCCAAGCACAAAAATGGCCATACAGCTGGAGATGGGTCCCCCGCCCAAAGAGCCAGCAGGGAAAACTATGCCTTGTTCTAAAGCTCTTTGGGAACCACTTGCGTAGCCCCACAGACCTGGGGGCTGCGGGCTTTCCTGCTGCCTTCAGCCACAGAAAACCACCCTTTCCCACTTGGCGCCGCGCCAGGCACAGAAATGGCCCTATGGCTGTAGATGGATCCCCCGCCCAAAGAGCCAGCAGGGAAAATTATGCCTTGTTCTAAAGCTCTTTGGGAACCGCGTGCGTAGCCCCACAGACCTGGGGGCTGCAGGCTTTCCTGCTGCCTTCAGCCTCAGAAAACCACCCTTTCCCACTTGGCGCCGCGCCAGGCACAAAAATGGCCATACGGCTGGAGATGGAACCCCCGCCCAAAGAGCCAGCAAGGAAAACTATGCCTTGTTCTAAAGCTCTTTGGGAACTGCTTGCGTAGCCCCACAGACCTGGGGGCTGCGACCTTTGCTGCTGCCTTCACCCTCGACACCACCCTTTCCCACTTGGCCACGCGCAAGGCACAAAAATCGCCATATGGCTGGACATGGGTCTCACGCCCAAGGAGCTGGCAGGGAAAACTATGCCTTGTTCTAAAGCTCTTTGGGAACCACTTGTGTAGCCCCACAGACCTGGGGGCTGCGGGCTTTCCTGCTGCCTTCAGCCTCGACACAACCCTTTCCCTCTAGGAGCCGTTGCAGGCACAAAAATGGCCATACGGCTGGAGATGGGTCCCACGCACAAGGAGCCAGCAGGGAAAACTATGCCTTGTTCTAAAGCTCTTTGGGAAGCGCTTGCGTAGCCCCACAGACCTGGGGGCTGCGGGCTTTCCTGCTGCCTTCAGCCTCAAAACCACCCTTTCCCACTTGGCACCGCGCCAGCCACAAAAATGGCCATATGGCTGGACATGGGTCCCACGCCCAAAGAGCCAGCAGGGAAAACTATGCCTTGTTCTAAAGCTCTTTGGGAACCTCTTGCGTAGCCCCA
>NW_027435988.1:0-65000 GCF_964199755.1 Larus michahellis
ATTAAAAACATGTCTTTCTCTGTATTGTGATTGGGAGTACAACCCTCGCAGACTTTGTGTTACATCTCTCCCCTGGAATATGTTGCTACATGGCTGAGAAATGGTTAAACACCATCTCCAAGGTGCTTTTGACATGTCGTTGCAACAAAATATTCATCCTTTACATGATCAGCTAAAAGCTCAAATACTAAAGATTCAAGACTTAATGAACTGCAATGTATTTGAAATATTACAAAAGGATTTCTCGTGGGTAAATCCAAAGAAACTGGCTTTCTGGGCTAAATTTAGGAATCTGGGTATTTATTGCCTTAGCAGGGTTCTTTTTGATTCTGTTTTTAATTGTGTTTAGTATATAACCTGCTAGGAGCGTCACAACGAGTAGAAGCACAAGTCATGGCAACCTTGTTAATAAATGGTCTGGTATTAAACAAAAAAGGGGGAGATATGGCAGATCTACGAGCAGAGGCCTGCGTACGGCCAGAGACACAGTGAGCAGAGCACACAGTAAACACAGAGCCAAGAGAACAGTTCATACCTTCACTCCATCCTGTGACGATCATATAACATTTTGGAATCTCGGACAAAGAATAGGGCTAAGTATTCTTCCCTCGCTAGGAACAGCAACGGCATTAAATATGTTGAATAAGATAGGGCGTTGGGCAAGTAAACAGATAAACCTTACAACTGAAATCATATCTAGCTTGCTTACTGATATTGATAGCATTCAGCATGCTGTGTTGCAAAAATCGAGGGGCTATTGATTTTTTGCTGTTAGCTCAGGGTCATGGATGTGAAGATTTTGAAGGTATGTATCGTATGAACCTTTCCGACCACTCATCATCCATTCATAAGCAGTTACGGGATCTGAAGGATAACATGTCCAAATTAAACGTGGTCAAAAATGGTTTCGATGATTGGTTAAACTCATGGGGTATAACGGGATGGTTATCAGACTTACTAAAGCAAGGGCTCATGCTACTGTTGGTTATATTATTATTGATTATGGTAGCCTCGTGTGTTCTCTGCAAAGTGACTGACATGATAGAAGATGCCATGCATAAGGTCTCGCTGGCTTAAGAAGAAAAAGGGGGTATTGTAGGAATGTATCTGAGAGAAAATGGTCATGTGAGCCAGCCTCCCTACTATGAGAGATTAAATTAAGAGCAAAACAGGTGGTAGAAGATGGAATTAGTACATGGGAAAAACGGGAACTGAGAAGGTAGAAAACATGTTGTGCTAATGACTAAGCAATTTACTATGTGAATTCTTGTAACCAATCTGATCTGTGAATGAACTTCATGGACAGCGTGTGGACAGTGTAACTAGCTAATCAGAAATAAGCAAGTGGCATGTACGGCTACAACACAGGGTATAAAAGATGATGATCTGTGCTTAATAAACGGCTTCTGTTGATTCACATTGGATCATCTGGAGTCCAGTTATTTCTCCTCACTTAGGGACATGGTTTAGAGGTGGTTTTGGTCAGGGTAGGTTAATGGTTGGACTTGATGATCTTAAAGGTCGCTTCCAACCTCAGCGATTCTATGACTCTATATTGCAGCCCAAGGCTCCACAGGTCTAAGTACTTACGCTAAGCAAAACTTTGGGCTGTGACACTACGTCACATACACGGACTTGGGAAGTCTTCCGAGGGAAGGAAAGGGGTGCGCGAAGTCCGCGACAAAGCTGAATATGTGCTAAGGGTAACCTCAGAGGCATCCATAGCTGTTGTGACATGATGAGAAGGGTCCTGAATGGGCCATAGGGATGGAAGAAGGTACAGGGACACGAGGAGGAAAGTGGAGGGGGGCGGTGGAACGGAGTGCAGATGTCCTCAGGAGGCTGGGGACCAAATGGAAGCATCCTAGATGGCACAGAGGGTGATAACAGGGCTCTGAGGCACAAACACAGCCAAGGACGGGTTTCTGAGAGAAAGAGCTCAGACATAAAATTTTATAAGTCACAGGAATTAAGAAAATAAGAAAAAAAAATTAAAGAATAGAAATGGCGAACTCAAAACACTTAGAAAGAAAATCAAAAAACAGAGGGCACGAAGAAAAGACAAGAAACAATTAAAAAGAAAGACAGCAAAGGAGATAAGCGTAAACGGAAAATCTTAAAAGCGTCCGTGATTAAAGGCGCAAGGAAACGAATTACAGAATAACAATGGCAAACTAAATCGGAGACGTAGAAACAAAAATTAAAAAGCAACAGTGTTAAGGAAAGACAATAAATAATTTTAAAATGACAGCAAAGAGAACAAAAGTATACATAGCAAGAACACTGAAAAAGCGGTAGCCAGTAGAGTAAATAAAGAGGAATATTACAAAATAGGGATGGCAAACAAAGACAGATGTAGAAAGACAATTTTAAATGCAACAGCAGAAAGGAAAGACAGGAAATGATGCAATGAAAAGATAAGCCATAAAGACAACAAACAAGACAAAAAAAACCCAAAACTTAAGAAGTGATGGGGATTGGGGAAACAAAACAAAATAATTAGGAAACACGGACAGCAAACTGCAACGGAGATGTAGAAAGAAAATTTTAAAAAGCCTCTGCATTAAAGAAATAAGAAAAAAATTAAAAATATACCCAGTGCACCAGATAAAAACGGACAAAAAGAACCTTTTAAAAGCAAGACTGATGACAGAAAGAAAAGAAAAAAATTAAAAACATAGCAAGAGCAAAATAAACACAAAAGTGTAAACACAAAGGAGTAAAAGACCAATACAGAACAAACAAAAAATTGGTATTAGCAGCTTCATAAAAGTAGACACAGAATTTTTAAAGCGAGGGGGTAAAAGACAGGAAAAATTAAAAGGTGAAAATGGCAAACTGGATAAAAGTTGATAGAAAATTTAAAAAACAAACAGATTAAGAAAACAGGGAGCAAAAAAAAAATAGGCTCAAACAACTGAATAAATAAAGACAATGAAACAAAATTGGAAAAGTAACAAAGTAGAGCACAGGCAAAAAGAATTAAAAAACACAGACAGGAATCTGGGTAAATGGAGACACAGAAAGAAGATTTGGAAAGGAACGGGGTACTGGCCATACAGGTAGGCAGCCATTTAAATAGCAGGAGCTGGAGTCGGACCAACAGCCACAGGACACTGGAAGAGGGATGCGGGGTGGAGCAGAGGGAGTCACTGGAATTAGAGACAGGTTGCTGGGTAGAGGGAGACCTACAAATGCAATTTTCACAAGCAGTAGCGAAGAAGGCAGCGGGGGAAGAATAAAATAAGAGCGGATGGGGAGCTGGGAAGGCAGAGGCACAGAAAGGAAATGGAGAAGGGGAGAAAGAACATGCTGGCATTAAGCAGAAGAGCAAAAAGCTTTGGGGAGCCAGAAGCCGGGACAAGCAAGGCGGCAGGCAGAGATCAGAAGAGGCATGGCAGGGAAAGGCCTGGACATGCACAAGAGGGCACATGACTCACCGCAGCTCCTGGCACGTGTGGGAGACCTTCGCTGCTCACAGGCTTCTTTCTCTGCCCCTTTGTCCTCGGTGGTGCGGTCAGCCTGACGACCCTTGCCCACCTAGGAGCGGGCAGGGGGTGCCTCGACGCTCTTGTCCCATGAAGCTCACATGCGCAGCCGACAAAGGCAGCGAGCTCACGGCGCTCTGTGCTGGTGGTGCCCTCGGTCAGGGATGGCCGGGAGGGATCCTTCCTCGCTGCGGGGACCGTCCGTTCCTGGCTGGAGGCACCTGCCTTTCAGAACCCCCTTCATTTGACTCCTCAGCCAGCGCTGGCAGGCAGCTGTGCCCAGGCAGCCCCCTTAGAAGTTAGAGGCCCTTGGCAAAGCAGACCCATCCCCAGGGCAGCCTTTCTTTTTAAGCCCTTGGCCCAGCCCATGCTCACCTCATGGGTCCCACCTGGGCTGCCTCAGCCCCAGCTGGAGCCCATTGGGAACAGGGGCCATTGCCAAAGCCCCACAGCACATCACCCCCTCCCCTGAGCCTCTCCCCGACCACCAGCTCTGCATGATGCTCCTAGATGCTCTCCCTCCACTTTTAGGGGGAACCCCATGTGACACACACTGTCCACCCCACAACAAAGTCTTGTTTTGATTTACAACTACCATCCAGAGCAACACTACAACCTGCCATTAAAAAAAGAAACAAAAAGCAAAAAACACAAACCCACAAACATTACACCCCACACAAAGCAGCCTTAACAGATTTGAGATGCAGTCTGCTTCACTACTGCTGAACAGCTCTGCTCATCCCAAAAAAAAAAAAAACCCTAATAAAAGAGCTGCCCACACCACCTGCTGATGGCTACTTGATGGGAGTTGACTGTACCACCTTTGCCTCAACAGTATCATTAGATCAACGTATTACCCATAGACTCTTGCTGCTCTTCCCCCTACCCCTGACTCTACGCGACCGGGCAGAGCAGCTCCGAGCCCACCACACACAAGCACAGACCAACACTACACACAACACTACAAACAATGCACCTCACAGATCAGAGAAAACTCTCAGCAAGAAGGATGACACTCCGACGTAAGTGATTGTCAGGCAAGAAGACCTGTGGGCCCATGACGGTGACATGAGAAGCCTCTAGGGAAAGACCAGGAAATGAGGACAACGTAATGGCCCGGGACAACAAGCGACTCTCAGACTGAGAAGATGTATGCGCAGGAAGCCGGTCTTCAAGACCTAAGAACTTAAGGATGCATGGAAGAAGTCCCAGTCACTGAAAATGGATGGCTAGAGAACAGAGCTGCTCCCGCAGCCAGGAACAACACTGTAAATGAGGACCGTCCAGAAACTTCTGAGTTTCTAAAGACCCAGCCGCGCTTTAAGCTTATGATGCAAGAAAAGCAGCACCTGACTGGGGCAATGCCAATGTGTACAGGCATTCAAGGCTCTAGGGATGGTGCCTGAAGTACAGACCACGCTCCTCAAGTGGAAAGAGAACATCAAGACCCAAGGAAGGACAGAAAACACACCACACAAACAACACGATGGACACAGGCTGGAACCGCCCTGCCCGGCTCATGCTAGCATCGTGCTGAAGACTAACCCGCTCCCTTTACCTGCCCAAAGGGGACTGCTCCAGCCCTCTGCCCTTTTCTAACTTTAAGACGCCTCCCTGCAACTCCCAAACTTCTCCCCTCCTCCCAAGCCCTCCCCAGCTCTGGCCGCTCAACTTAGCTTTCAGACGGCTGGAGGTCTTAAATCCCACGTCCATGGAGGGAAGAAGTCCCAGTCACTGAAAACAGATGGTTAGAGAACAGAGCGCATTTAGAAACATAAACACAGTGATTCCACAAGGGCACCTGTGCACGTGATGGCACTTTACCACATGCAAGATGTAACATTATACAGGGCAGTACAAGGCTAATACACAGTCAAATAAGGAGCAACCCATCGCAAAATTCATGATACAGTGTAGTACTATGACAGAATGTCACAAAAGATGAAGAAAATGATACAGCAATAAAATACAATACGTAACAGAATACAGGGCAGTACAAGCAAATACACAATCAAATAAAGAACTAATTACAAAACTCAAAATACAGTGCTGTACAATCCCAGACAGTCTCAGGTGGCGGTAAAGACACTTACAGGGGAATAGAGTTCAAGACGTAACTCCGAACAGGCCGGTACAAGGCAATACAGGGTCAAATAGAGTACAACAGCCTAAGAAGCTCTCAATACAGTGCCTGTCAATGCCAGAATACATCAGATGGCTCGCGGCATGGTGAGAGGGCAATACAACGCAAGACTTTAGGAAAATACAGGGCAGTACAAGGCAATACGTCATCAAAGATAGAACAACCGATCAAAAACACCCTCAGTTGAGTGCCGTACAATCCCAGAGAGTCTAAAAGGACAGTTAAGACAATTTCATGGCAACACAACGCACAATGTAACACAATACAGGGCACTCCAAGGCAATACAGAACAATATAAAAAACAACCTATCAAAACCCCACAATACGGTGCTGTACAATCCCACACGGTCTCAGGTGGCGGTCGAGACAGTTATGGGGCAACACAATCCGAGATGCAACAGTACACAACAGAGTAGAATGGAATACGCAGTCAAATAAATAACAACCCATTAAAACAAACAAACCACAATACAGTGCAGGACAACACAAAAAATAAATGAGATGGCACTCAAGACAGAGCAAAACAATGCAAGAAGTAACAAAAGAGAGGGGCGTACCGTGAAATACAGAGTCAAATAAACAACCAATTAAGTATCCCGCAATGCAGTGCGCTGCAATGCCAAAATACGTCAGACAGCAGTCGAGGAAACGACAGAGCTATGCAATGGACGACATAACAACACAGGGTGGTACAACACCAAAATGTATCAGATGGCACTCAGAACAATAACACGGCAATACAATGCAAGATGCAAGAATACAAGGTGGTAACAAGGCAATACACGATCAAATACAGAACCACCAATAAAACCTGCACAATACAGATCGCTACAATCCCAGAACGTCTAAAGTAACAGTGAACGGAATGATGGGGCAATACAATGCAAGATACAGCACTAGACAGGGCAATATGCAGCAACACGCCTTCACATAAAGAACAACTGACTAAAAAACGCACAATACGCACCAGTGCAATGCCGGAACAGATCAGATGGCAGTCAGGGCGATTACAGGGCACTACAATGCAAAACGTGATGCCGTAAAGAACAGTACAAGGCAATAGGCAGTTGTGGCAGGCAGAGCGATTCACTTCACTCCTAAGAGAGAAGGGGAGAAACATTTAGAAACACACACACAGGGATTCAACAAAGGTAGCAGTGCACGTGACAGCGCTTCACCAGACTGCACGGCCACGTACCCCCGGTTATTTACTGCCTAGGGGCCACTCACATCAACAACCGCCCCTTAAAAAAAAAAACGACAGCTCAGTGCAGCACCCTGCCAGAACCCACCTGCTCCTTGGGCGTGAAAACCCTCTCCAGCCATATGGCCATTTTTGTGCCTGGCGCGGCGCCAAGTGGGAAAGGGTGGTGTCGAGGCTGAAGGCAGCAGGAAAGCCTGCAGCCCCCAGGTCTGTGGGGCTACGGAAGCGGTTCCCAAAGAGCTTTAGAACAAGGCATAGTTTACCCTGCTGGCTTTTTGGCCGTGGGAACCATCTCCAGACATAAGGCCATTTTTGTGCCTGGCGCGGCGCCAAGTAGGAAAGGGTGGTTTTGAGGCTGAAGGCAGCAGGAAAGCCTGCAGCCCCCAGGTTTTTGGGTCTACGCAAGCGGTTCCCAAAGAGCTTTAAAACAAGGCATAATTTTCCCTGCTGGCTCCTTGTGTGTGAAACCCCTCTCCAGCCATATGGCCATTTTTGTGGCTGGCGCGGCGCCAAGTGGGAAAGGGTGGTTTTGAGGCTGAAGGCAGCAGGAAAGCCTGCAGCCCCCAGGTCTCTGGGGCTCCGCAAGAGGTTCCCAAAGAGCTTTAGAACAAGGCATAGTTTTCCCTGCTGGCTCCTTGGGCGTGGGACCCATCTCCAGCCATATGGCCATTTTTGTGCCTGGCACGGCGCCAAGTGGGAAAGGGTGGTTTTGAGGCTGAAGGCAGCAGGAAAGCCCGCAGCCTCCAGGTCTGTGGGGCTACGCAAGCGGTTCCCAAAGAGCTTTAGAACAAGGGATAATTTTCCCTGCTAGCTCCTCGGGCGTGGGACCCATTTCCAGCCGTATGGCCATTTTGGTGCCTGGCACGGCGCCAAGTGGGAATGGGTGGTTTTGAGGCTGAAGGCAGCAGGAAAGCCTGCAGCCCCCAGGTCTGTGGGGCTACGCAAGCAGTTCCCAAAGAGCTTTAGAACAAGGCATAGTTTTCCCTGCTGGCTCTTTGGGCGGGGGACCCATCTCCAGCCATATGGCCATTTTTGTGCCTGGCGCGGCGCCAAGTGGGAAAGGGTGGTTTTGAGGCTGAAGGCAGCAGGAAAGCCTGCAGCCCCCAGGTCTGTGGGGCTACATAAGCGGTTCCCAAAGAGCTTTAGAACGAGGCATAATTTTCCCTGCTGGCTCTTTGGGCGTGGGACCCATTTCCAGCCGTATGGCCGTTTTTGTGCCTGGCGCAGCGCTAAGTGGGAAAGGGTGGTTTTGAGACTGAAGGCAGCAGGAAAGCCTGCAGCCCCCAGGTCTGTGGGGCTACGCAAGCAGTTCCCAAAGAGCTTTAGAACAAGGCATAGTTTACCCTGCTGGCGTTTTGGCCGTGGGAACCATCTCCAGACATAAGGCCATTTTTGTGGCTGGCGCGGCGCCAAGTAGGAAAGGGTGGTTTTGAGGCTGAAGGCAGCAGGAAAGCCTGCAGCCCCCAGGTTTTTGGGTCTACGCAAGCGGTTCCCAAAGAGCTTTAGAACAAGGCATAATTTTCCCTGCTGGCTCCTTGTGTGTGAAACCCCTCTCCAGCCATATGGCCATTTTTGTGGCTGGCGCGGCGCCAAGTGGGAAAGGGTGGTTTTGAGGCTGAAGGCAGCAGGAAAGCCTGCAGCCCCCAGGTCTGTGGGGCTCCGCAAGAGGTTCCCAAAGAGCTTTAGAACAAGGCATAGTTTTCCCTGCTGGCTCCTTGGGCGTGGGACCCATCTCCAGCCATATGGCCATTTTTGTGCCTGGCCCGGCACCAAGTGGGAAAGGGTGGTTTTGAGGCTGAAGGCAGCAGGAAAGCCCGCAGCCCCCAGGTCTGTGGGGCTACGCAAGCGGTTCCCAAAGAGCTTTAGAACAAGGCATAATTTTCCCTGCTAGCTCCTCGGGCGTGGGACCCATTTCCAGCCGTATGGCCATTTTGGTGCCTGGCACGGCGCCAAGTGGGAATGGGTGGTTTTGAGGCTGAAGGCAGCAGGAAAGCCTGCAGCCCCCAGGTCTGTGGGGCTACGCAAGCAGTTCCCAAAGAGCTTTAGAACAAGGCATAGTTTTCCCTCCTGGCTCTTTGGGCGGGGGACCCATCTCCAGCCATATGGCCATTTTTGTGCCTGGCGCGGCGCCAAGTGGGAAAGGGTGGTTTTGAGGCTGAAGGCAGCAGGAAAGCCTGCAGCCCCCAGGTCTGTGCGGCTACGTAAGCGGTTCCCAAAGAGCTTTAGAACAAGGCATAATTTTCCCTGCTGGCTCTTTGGGCGTGGGACCCATTTCCAGCCGTATGGCCGTTTTTGTGCCTGGCGCGGCGCCAAGTGGAAAAGGGTGGTGTCGAGGCTGAAGGCAGCAGGAAAGCCTGCAGCCCCCAGGTCTGTGGGGCTACGCAAGCTGTTCCCAAAGAGCTTTAGAACAAGGCATAGTTTTCCCTGCTGGCTCCTTGGGCGGGGGCTCATCTCCAGCCATATGGTCATTTTTGTGCGTGGCGCGGCGCCAAGTGGGAAAGGGTGGTTTTGAGGCTGAAGGCAGCAGGAAAGCCCGCAGCCCCCAGGTCTGTGGGGCTACGCAAGCAGTTCCCAAAGAGCTTTAGAACAAGGCATAATTTTTCCCTGCTGGCTCTTTGGGCGGGGGACCCATCTCCAGCCGTATGGCCATTTTTGTGCCTGGCGCGGCGCCAAGTGGGAAAGGGTGGTTTTGAGGCTGAAGGCAGCAGGAAAGCCCGCAGCCCCCAGGTCTGTGGGGCTACGGAAGCGGTTCCCAAAGAGCTTTAGAACAAGGCATAATTTTTCCCTGCTGGCTCTTTGGGCGGGGGACCCATCTCCAGCCGTATGGCCATTTTTGTGGCTGGCGCGGCGCCAAGTGGGAAAGGGTGGTGTCGAGGCTGAAGGCAGCAGGAAAGCCTGCAGCCCCCAGGTCTGTGGGGCTACGCAAGCTGTTCCCAAAGAGCTTTAGAACAAGGCATAATTTTTCCCTGCTGGCTCCTTGGGCGGGGGCTCATCTCCAGCCATATGGCCATTTTTGTGGCTGGCGCGGCGCCAAGTGGGAAAGGGTGGTTTTGAGGCTGAAGGCAGCAGGAAAGCCTGCAGCCCCCAGGTCTGTGGGGCTACGCAAGCGTTTCCCAAAGAGCTTTACAACAAGGCATAGTTTACCCTACTGGCTCTTTGGGTGTGGGAACCATCTCCAGCCATAAGGCCATTTTTGTGGCTGGCGCGGCGCCAAGTGGGAAAGGGCGGTTTTGAGGCTGAAGGCAGCAGGAAAGCCCGCAGCCCCCAGGTCTGTGGGTCTACGCAAGCGGTTCCCAAAGAGCTTTACAACAAGGCATAGTTTTCCCTGCCAGCTCCTTGGGCGGGGGACCCATCTCCAGCCGTATGGCCATTTTTGTGCCTGGCGCGGCACCTAATGGGAAAGGGTGGTGTCGAGGCTGAAGGCAGCAGGAAAGCCTGCAGTGCCCAGGTCTGTGGGGCTACGCAAGCTGTTCCCAAAGAGCTTTAGAACAAGGCATAGTTTTCCCTGCTGGCTCCTTGGGCGGGGGCTCATCTCCAGCCATATGGCCATTTTTGTGGCTGGCGCGGCGCCAAGTGGGAAAGGGTCGTTTTGAGGCTGAAGGCAGCAGGAAATCCCGCAGCCCCCAGGTCTGTGGGGCTACACAAGCTGTTTTCAAGGAGCTTTAGAAAAAGGCATAGTTTTCCCTCCTGGCTCTTTGGGCGTGGAACCATCTCCAGCCATATGGCCATTTTTGTGCCTGGTGCGGCGCCAAGTGGGAAAGGGTGGTGTCGAGGCTGAAGGTAGCAGGAAAGCCCGCTGCCCCCAGGTCTGTAGGGCTACGCAAGTGGTTCCCGCAGAGCTTTAGAACAAGGCATACTTTTCCCTGCTGGCTCTTTGGACATGGGACCCATCTCCAGCCATATGGCCATTTTTGTGCCTGGCGCGGCGCCAAGTGGGAAAGGGTGGTGTCGAGGCTGAAGGCAGCAGGAAAGCCCGCAGCCCCCAGGTCTGTGGGGCTACGCAAGCGGTTCCCAAAGAGCTTTAGAACAAGGCATAGTTTTCCCTGCTTGCTCTTTTGGCCTGGGACACATATCCAGCCATAGGGCCATTTTTGTGGCTGGCGCGGCGCCAAGTGGGAAAGGGTGGTTTTGAGGCTGAAGGCAGCAGGAAAGCCTGCAGCCCCCAGGTTTTTGGGTCTACGCAAGCGGTTCCCAAAGAGCTTTAGAACAAGGCATAATTTTCCCTGCTTGCTCCTCGGGCGTGGGACCCATCTCCAGCCATATGGCCATTTTTGTGGCTGGCGCGGCGCCAAGTGGGAAAGGGTTGTTTTGAGGCTGAAGGCAGCAGGAAAGCCCGCAGCGCCCAGGTCTGTGGGGCTATGCAAGCGGTTCCCAAAGAGCTTTAGAACAAGGCATAGTTTTCCCTGCTGGCTCTTTGGACATGGGACCCATATCCAGCCATAGGGCCATTTTTGTGCCTGGCGCGGCGCCAAGTGGGAAAGGGTGGTGTCGAGGCTGAAGGTAGCAGGAAAGCCCGCTGCCCCCAGGTCTGTAGGGCTAGGCAAGTGGTTCCCAAAGAGCTTTAGAACAAGGCATATTTTTCCCTGCTGGCTCTTTGGACATGGGACCCATCTCCAGCCATATGGCCATTTTTGTGCCTGGCGCGGCGCCAAGTGGGAAAGGGTGGTGTCGAGGCTGAAGGCAGCAGGAAAGCCTGCAGCCCCCAGGTCTGTGTGGCTACGGAAGCGGTTCCCAAAGAGCTTTAGAACAAGGCATAGTTTACCCTGCTGGCTCCTTGGGCGTGGGACCCATCTCCAGCCATATGGCCATTTTTGTGCCTGGCACGGCGCCAAGTGGGAAAGGGTGGTTTTGAGGCTGAAGGCAGCAGGAAAGCCCGCAGCCTCCAGGTCTGTGGGGCTACGCAAGCGGTTCCCAAAGAGCTTTAGAACAAGGCATAGTTTACCCTGCTGGCTCCTTGGGCGTGGGACCCATCTCCAGCCATATGGCCATTTTTGTGCCTGGCACGGCGCCAAGTGGGAAAGGGTGGTTTTGAGGCTGAAGGCAGCAGGAAAGCCCGCAGCCTCCAGGTCTGTGGGGCTACGCAAGCGGTTCCCAAAGAGCTTTAGAACAAGGGATAATTTTCCCTGCTAGCTCCTCGGGCGTGGGACCCATTTCCAGCCGTATGGCCATTTTGGTGCCTGGCACGGCGCCAAGTGGGAAAGGGTGGTTTTGAGGCTGAAGGCAGCAGGAAAGCCTGCAGCCCCCAGGTCTGTGGGGCTACGCAAGCAGTTCCCAAAGAGCTTTAGAACAAGGCATAGTTTTCCCTGCTGGCTCTTTGGGCGGGGGACCCATCTCCAGCCATATGGCCATTTTTGTGCCTGGCGCGGCGCCAAGTGGGAAAGGGTGGTTTTGAGGCTGAAGGCAGCAGGAAAGCCTGCAGCCCCCAGGTCTGTGGGGCTACATAAGCGGTTCCCAAAGAGCTTTAGAACGAGGCATAATTTTCCCTGCTGGCTCTTTGGGCGTGGGACCCATTTCCAGCCGTATGGCCTTTTTTGTGCCTGGCGCAGCGCTAAGTGGGAAAGGGTGGTTTTGAGACTGAAGGCAGCAGGAAAGCCTGCAGCCCCCAGGTCTGTGGGGCTACGCAAGCAGTTCCCAAAGAGCTTTAGAACAAGGCATAGTTTACCCTGCTGGCGTTTTGGCCGTGGGAACCATCTCCAGACATAAGGCCATTTTTGTGCCTGGCGCGGCGCCAAGTAGGAAAGGGTGGTTTTGAGGCTGAAGGCAGCAGGAAAGCCTGCAGCCCCCAGGTTTTTGGGTCTACGCAAGCGGTTCCCAAAGAGCTTTAGAACAAGGCATAATTTTCCCTGCTGGCTCCTTGTGTGTGAAACCCCTCTCCAGCCATATGGCCATTTTTGTGGCTGGCGCGGCGCCAAGTGGGAAAGGGTGGTTTTGAGGCTGAAGGCAGCAGGAAAGCCTGCAGCCCCCAGGTCTGTGGGGCTCCGCAAGAGGTTCCCAAAGAGCTTTAGAACAAGGCATAGTTTTCCCTGCTGGCTCCTTGGGCGTGGGACCCATCTCCAGCCATATGGCCATTTTTGTGCCTGGCCCGGCACCAAGTGGGAAAGGGTGGTTTTGAGGCTGAAGGCAGCAGGAAAGCCCGCAGCCCCCAGGTCTGTGGGGCTACGCAAGCGGTTCCCAAAGAGCTTTAGAACAAGGCATAATTTTCCCTGCTAGCTCCTCGGGCGTGGGACCCATTTCCAGCCGTATGGCCATTTTGGTGCCTGGCACGGCGCCAAGTGGGAATGGGTGGTTTTGAGGCTGAAGGCAGCAGGAAAGCCTGCAGCCCCCAGGTCTGTGGGGCTACGCAAGCAGTTCCCAAAGAGCTTTAGAACAAGGCATAGTTTTCCCTCCTGGCTCTTTGGGCGGGGGACCCATCTCCAGCCATATGGCCATTTTTGTGCCTGGCGCGGCGCCAAGTGGGAAAGGGTGGTTTTGAGGCTGAAGGCAGCAGGAAAGCCTGCAGCCCCCAGGTCTGTGCGGCTACGTAAGCGGTTCCCAAAGAGCTTTAGAACAAGGCATAATTTTCCCTGCTGGCTCTTTGGGCGTGGGACCCATTTCCAGCCGTATGGCCGTTTTTGTGCCTGGCGCGGCGCCAAGTGGAAAAGGGTGGTGTCGAGGCTGAAGGCAGCAGGAAAGCCTGCAGCCCCCAGGTCTGTGGGGCTACGCAAGCTGTTCCCAAAGAGCTTTAGAACAAGGCATAGTTTTCCCTGCTGGCTCCTTGGGCGGGGGCTCATCTCCAGCCATATGGTCATTTTTGTGCGTGGCGCGGCGCCAAGTGGGAAAGGGTGGTTTTGAGGCTGAAGGCAGCAGGAAAGCCCGCAGCCCCCAGGTCTGTGGGGCTACGCAAGCAGTTCCCAAAGAGCTTTAGAACAAGGCATAATTTTTCCCTGCTGGCTCTTTGGGCGGGGGACCCATCTCCAGCCGTATGGCCATTTTTGTGCCTGGCGCGGCGCCAAGTGGGAAAGGGTGGTTTTGAGGCTGAAGGCAGCAGGAAAGCCCGCAGCCCCCAGGTCTGTGGGGCTACGGAAGCGGTTCCCAAAGAGCTTTAGAACAAGGCATAATTTTTCCCTGCTGGCTCTTTGGGCGGGGGACCCATCTCCAGCCGTATGGCCATTTTTGTGGCTGGCGCGGCGCCAAGTGGGAAAGGGTGGTGTCGAGGCTGAAGGCAGCAGGAAAGCCTGCAGCCCCCAGGTCTGTGGGGCTACGCAAGCTGTTCCCAAAGAGCTTTAGAACAAGGCATAATTTTTCCCTGCTGGCTCCTTGGGCGGGGGCTCATCTCCAGCCATATGGCCATTTTTGTGGCTGGCGCGGCGCCAAGTGGGAAAGGGTGGTTTTGAGGCTGAAGGCAGCAGGAAAGCCTGCAGCCCCCAGGTCTGTGGGGCTACGCAAGCGTTTCCCAAAGAGCTTTACAACAAGGCATAGTTTACCCTACTGGCTCTTTGGGTGTGGGAACCATCTCCAGCCATAAGGCCATTTTTGTGGCTGGCGCGGCGCCAAGTGGGAAAGGGCGGTTTTGAGGCTGAAGGCAGCAGGAAAGCCCGCAGCCCCCAGGTCTGTGGGTCTACGCAAGCGGTTCCCAAAGAGCTTTAGAACAAGGCATAGTTTTCCCTGCCAGCTCCTTGGGCGGGGGACCCATCTCCAGCCGTATGGCCATTTTTGTGCCTGGCGCGGCACCTAATGGGAAAGGGTGGTGTCGAGGCTGAAGGCAGCAGGAAAGCCTGCAGTGCCCAGGTCTGTGGGGCTACGCAAGCTGTTCCCAAAGAGCTTTAGAACAAGGCATAGTTTTCCCTGCTGGCTCCTTGGGCGGGGGCTCATCTCCAGCCATATGGCCATTTTTGTGGCTGGCGCGGCGCCAAGTGGGAAAGGGTCGTTTTGAGGCTGAAGGCAGCAGGAAATCCCGCAGCCCCCAGGTCTGTGGGGCTACACAAGCTGTTTTCAAGGAGCTTTAGAAAAAGGCATAGTTTTCCCTCCTGGCTCTTTGGGCGTGGAACCATCTCCAGCCATATGGCCATTTTTGTGCCTGGTGCGGCGCCAAGTGGGAAAGGGTGGTGTCGAGGCTGAAGGTAGCAGGAAAGCCCGCTGCCCCCAGGTCTGTAGGGCTACGCAAGTGGTTCCCGCAGAGCTTTAGAACAAGGCATACTTTTCCCTGCTGGCTCTTTGGACATGGGACCCATCTCCAGCCATATGGCCATTTTTGTGCCTGGCGCGGCGCCAAGTGGGAAAGGGTGGTGTCGAGGCTGAAGGCAGCAGGAAAGCCCGCAGCCCCCAGGTCTGTGGGGCTACGCAAGCGGTTCCCAAAGAGCTTTAGAACAAGGCATAGTTTTCCCTGCTTGCTCTTTTGGCCTGGGACACATATCCAGCCATAGGGCCATTTTTGTGGCTGGCGCGGCGCCAAGTGGGAAAGGGTGGTTTTGAGGCTGAAGGCAGCAGGAAAGCCTGCAGCCCCCAGGTTTTTGGGTCTACGCAAGCGGTTCCCAAAGAGCTTTAGAACAAGGCATAATTTTCCCTGCTTGCTCCTCGGGCGTGGGACCCATCTCCAGCCATATGGCCATTTTTGTGGCTGGCGCGGCGCCAAGTGGGAAAGGGTTGTTTTGAGGCTGAAGGCAGCAGGAAAGCCTGCAGCCCCCAGGTCTGTGGGGCTACGCAAGCAGTTCCCAAAGAGCTTTAGAACAAGGCAAAGTTTTTCCTGCTGGCTCCTTGGGCGTGGGACCCATCTCCAGCCATATGGCCATTTTTGTGGCTGGCGCGGCGCCAAGTGGGAAAGGGTGGTGTCAAGGCTGAAGGCAGCAGGAAAGCCCGCAGCGCCCAGGTCTGTGGGGCTATGCAAGCGGTTCCCAAAGAGCTTTAGAACAAGGCATAGTTTTCCCTGCTGGCTCTTTGGACATGGGACCCATATCCAGCCATAGGGCCATTTTTGTGCCTGGCGCGGCGCCAAGTGGGAAAGGGTGGTGTCGAGGCTGAAGGTAGCAGGAAAGCCCGCTGCCCCCAGGTCTGTAGGGCTAGGCAAGTGGTTCCCAAAGAGCTTTAGAACAAGGCATATTTTTCCCTGCTGGCTCTTTGGACATGGGACCCATCTCCAGCCATATGGCCATTTTTGTGCCTGGCGCGGCGCCAAGTGGGAAAGGGTGGTGTCGAGGCTGAAGGCAGCAGGAAAGCCTGCAGCCCCCAGGTCTGTGTGGCTACGGAAGCGGTTCCCAAAGAGCTTTAGAACAAGGCATAGTTTACCCTGCTGGCTTTTTGGCCATGGGAACCATCTCCAGACATAAGGCCATTTTTGTGCCTGGCGCGGCGCCAAGTAGGAAAGGGTGGTTTTGAGGCTGAAGGCAGCAGGAAAGCCCGCAGCCCCCAGGTTTTTGGGTCTACGCAAGCTGTTCCCAAAGAGCTTTAGAACAAGGCATAATTTTCCCTGCTGGCTCCTTGTGTGTGAAACCCCTCTCCAGCCATATGGCCATTTTTGTGGCTGGCGCGGCGCCAAGTGGGAAAGGGTGGTTTTGAGGCTGAAGGCAGCAGGAAAGCCTGCAGCCCCCAGGTCTGTGGGGCTCCGCAAGAGGTTCCCAAAGAGCTTTAGAACAAGGCATAGTTTTCCCTGCTGGCTCCTTGGGCGTGGGACCCATCTCCAGCCATATGGCCATTTTTGTGCCTGGCACGGCACCAAGTGGGAAAGGGTGGTTTTGAGGCTGAAGGCAGCAGGAAAGCCCGCAGCCCCCAGGTCTGTGGGGCTACGCAAGCGGTTCCCAAAGAGCTTTAGAACAAGGCATAATTTTCCCTGCTAGCTCCTCGGGCGTGGGACCCATTTCCAGCCGTATGGCCATTTTGGTGCCTGGCACGGCGCCAAGTGGGAATGGGTGGTTTTGAGGCTGAAGGCAGCAGGAAAGCCTGCAGCCCCCAGGTCTGTGGGGCTACGCAAGCAGTTCCCAAAGAGCTTTAGAACAAGGCATAGTTTTCCCTCCTGGCTCTTTGGGCGGGGGACCCATTTCCAGCCGTATGGCCGTTTTTGTGCCTGGCGCAGCGCCAAGTGGGAAAGGGTGGTTTTGAGACTGAAGGCAGCAGGAAAGCCTGCAGCCCCCAGGTCTGTGGGGCTACGGAAGCAGTTCCCAAAGAGCTTTAGAACAAGGCATAGTTTACCCTGCTGGCTTTTTGGCCGTGGGAACCATCTCCAGACATAAGGCCATTTTTGTGCCTGGCGCGGCGCCAAGTAGGAAAGGGTGGTTTTGAGGCTGAAGGCAGCAGGAAAGCCTGCAGCCCCCAGGTCTGTGGGGCTACGCAAGCTGTTCCCAAAGAGCTTTAGAACAAGGCATAGTTTTCCCTGCTGGCTCCTTGGGCGGGGGCTCATCTCCAGCCATATGGTCATTTTTGTGCGTGGCGCGGCGCCAAGTGGGAAAGGGTGGTTTTGAGGCTGAAGGCAGCAGGAAAGCCCGCAGCCCCCAGGTCTGTGGGGCTACGCAAGCGGTTCCCAAAGAGCTTTAGAACAAGGCATAATTTTTCCCTGCTGGCTCTTTGGGCGGGGGACCCATCTCCAGCCGTATGGCCATTTTTGTGCCTGGCGCGGCGCCAAGTGGGAAAGGGTGGTTTTGAGGCTGAAGGCAGCAGGAAAGCCCGCAGCCCCCAGGTCTGTGGGGCTACGGAAGCGGTTCCCAAAGAGCTTTAGAACAAGGCATAATTTTTCCCTGCTGGCTCTTTGGGCGGGGGACCCATCTCCAGCCGTATGGCCATTTTTGTGGCTGGCGCGGCGCCAAGTGGGAAAGGGTGGTGTCGAGGCTGAAGGCAGCAGGAAAGCCTGCAGCCCCCAGGTCTGTGGGGCTACGCAAGCTGTTCCCAAAGAGCTTTAGAACAAGGCATAATTTTTCCCTGCTGGCTCCTTGGGCGGGGGCTCATCTCCAGCCATATGGCCATTTTTGTGGCTGGCGCGGCGCCAAGTGGGAAAGGGTGGTTTTGAGGCTGAAGGCAGCAGGAAAGCCTGCAGCCCCCAGGTCTGTGGGGCTACGCAAGCGTTTCCCAAAGAGCTTTACAACAAGGCATAGTTTACCCTACTGGCTCTTTGGGTGTGGGAACCATCTCCAGCCATAAGGCCATTTTTGTGCCTGGCGCGGCGCCAAGTGGGAAAGGGTGGTTTTGAGGCTGAAGGCAGCAGGAAAGCCTGCAGCCCCCAGGTCTGTGGGTCTACGCAAGCGGTTCCCAAAGAGCTTTAGAACAAGGCATAGTTTTCCCTGCCAGTTCCTTGGCCGTGGGACCCATCTCCAGCCGTATGGCCATTTTTGTGCCTGGCGCGGCACCTAATGGGAAAGGGTGGTGTCGAGGCTGAAGGCAGCAGGAAAGCCTGCAGTGCCCAGGTCTGTGGGGCTACGCAAGCTGTTCCCAAAGAGCTTTAGAACAAGGCATAGTTTTCCCTGCTGGCTCCTTGGGCGGGGGCTCATCTCCAGCCATATGGCCATTTTTGTGGCTGGCGCGGCGTCAAGTGGGAAAGGGTGGTTTTGAGGCTGAAGGCAGCAGGAAATCCCGCAGCCCCCAGGTCTGTGGGGCTACACAAGCTGTTCCCAAGGAGCTTTAGAAAAAGGCATAGTTTTCCCTCCTGGCTCTTTGGGCGTGGAACCATCTCCAGCCATATGGCCATTTTTGTGCCTGGTGCGGCGCCAAGTGGGAAAGGGTGGTGTCGAGGCTGAAGGTAGCAGGAAAGCCCGCTGCCCCCAGGTCTGTAGGGCTACGCAAGTGGTTCCCGCAGAGCTTTAGAACAAGGCATACTTTTCCCTGCTGGCTCTTTGGACATGGGACCCATCTCCAGCCATATGGCCATTTTTGTGCCTGGCGCGGCGCCAAGTGGGAAAGGGTGGTTTTGAGGCTGAAGGCAGCAGGAAAGCCCGCAGCCCCCAGGTCTGTGGGGCTACGCAAGCGGTTCCCAAAGAGCTTTACAACAAGGCATAGTTTTCCCTGCTTGCTCTTTTGGCCTGGGACACATATCCAGCCATAGGGCCATTTTTGTGGCTGGCGCGGCGCCAAGTGGGAAAGGGTGGTTTTGAGGCTGAAGGCAGCAGGAAAGCCTGCAGCCCCCAGGTTTTTGGGTCTACGCAAGCGGTTCCCAAAGAGCTTTAGAACAAGGCATAATTTTCCCTGCTGGCTCCTCGGGCGTGGGACCCATCTCCAGCCATATGGCCATTTTTGTGGCTGGCGCGGCGCCAAGTGGGAAAGGGTTGTTTTGAGGCTGAAGGCAGCAGGAAAGCCTGCAGCCCCCAGGTCTGTGGGGCTACGCAAGCAGTTCCCAAAGAGCTTTAGAACAAGGCAAAGTTTTTCCTGCTGGCTCCTTGGGCCTGGGACCCATCTCCAGCCATATGGCCATTTTTGTGCCTGGCGCGGCGCCAAGTGGGAAAGGGTGGTGTCGAGGCTGAAGGTAGCAGGAAAGCCCGCTGCCCCCAGGTCTGTAGGGCTAGGCAAGTGGTTCCCAAAGAGCTTTAGAACAAGGCATATTTTTCCCTGCTGGCTCTTTGGACATGGGACCCATATCCAGCCATAGGGCCATTTTTGTGCCTGGCGCGGCGCCAAGTGGGAAAGGGTGGTGTCGAGGCTGAAGGTAGCAGGAAAGCCCGCTGCCCCCAGGTCTGTAGGGCTAGGCAAGTGGTTCCCAAAGAGCTTTAGAACAAGGCATATTTTTCCCTGCTGGCTCTTTGGACATGGGACCCATCTCCAGCCATATGGCCATTTTTGTGCGTGGCGCGGCGCCAAGTGGGAAAGGGTGGTTTTGAGGCTGAAGGCAGCAGGAAAGCCCGCAGCCCCCAGGTCTGTGGGGCTACGGAAGCGGTTCCCAAAGAGCTTTAGAACAAGGCATAATTTTTCCCTGCTGGCTCTTTGGGCGGGGGACCCATCTCCAGCCGTACGGCCATTTTTGTGCCTGGCGCGGCCCCAAGTGGGAAAGGGTGGTGTCGAGGCTGAAGGCAGCAGGAAAGCCTGCAGCCCCCAGGTCTGTGGGGCTACGCAAGCGGTTCCCAAAGAGCTTTAGAACAAGGCATAGTTTTCCCTGCTGGCTCTTTGGGCGTGGGACTCATCTCCAGCCATATGGCCATTTTTGTGCGTGGCGCGGCGCCAAGTGGGAAAGGGTGGTTTTGAGGCTGAAGGCAGCAGGAAAGCCCGCAGCCCCCAGGTCTGTGGGGCTACGCAAGCGGTTCCCAAAGAGCTTTAGAACAAGGCATAGTTTTCCCTGCTGGCTCTTTGGGCCTGGGACCCATATCCAGCCATATGGCCATTTTTGTGCCTGGCGCGGCGCCAAGTGGGAAAGGGTGGTGTCGAGGCTGAAGGTAGCAGGAAAGCCCGCTGCCCCCAGGTCTGTAGGGCTACGCAAGTGGTTCCCGCAGAGCTTTAGAACAAGGCATATTTTTCCCTGCTGGCTCTTTGGACATGGGACCCATCTCCAGCCATATGGCCATTTTTTTGCCTGGCCCGGCGCCAAGTGGGAAAGGGTGGTTTTGAGGCTGAAGGCAGCAGGAAAGCCCGCAGCCCCCAGGTCTGTGGGGCTACGGAAGCGGTTCCCAAAGAGCTTTAGAACAAGGCATAATTTTTCCCTGCTGGCTCTTTGGGCGGGGGACCCATCTCCAGCCGTACGGCCATTTTTGTGCCTGGCGTGGCCCCAAGTGGGAAAGGGTGGTGTCGAGGCTGAAGGCAGCAGGAAAGCCTGCAGCCCCCAGGTCTGTGGGGCTACGCAAGCGGTTCCCAAAGAGCTTTAGAACAAGGCATAGTTTTCCCTGCTGGCTCTTTGGGCGTGGGACTCATCTCCAGCCATATGGCCATTTTTGTGCGTGGCGCGGCGCCAAGTGGGAAAGGGTGGTTTTGAGGCTGAAGGCAGCAGGAAAGCCCGCAGCCCCCAGGTCTGTGGGGCTATGCAAGCGGTTCCCAAAGAGCTTTAGAACAAGGCATAATTTTCCCTGCTTGCTCTTTTGGCCTGGGACACTTATCCAGCCATATGGCCATTTTTGTGCCTGGCGCGGCGCGAAGTGGGAAAGGGTGGTTTTCAGGCTGAAGGCAGCAGGAAAGCCTGCAGCCCCCAGGTCTGTGGGGCTACGCAAGCGGTTCCCAAAGAGCTTTACAACAAGGCATAGTTTACCCTACTGGCTCTTTGGGCGTGGGAACCATCTCCAGCCATAAGGCCATTTTTGTGCCTGGCGCAGCGCCAAGTGGGAAAGGGCGGTTTTGAGGCTGAAGGCAGCAGGAAAGCCTGCAGCCCCCAGGTCTGTGGGGCTACGGAAGCGGTTCCCAAAGAGCTTTAGAACAAGGCATAGTTTTCCCTGCCAGCTCCTTGGCCGTGGGACCCATCTCCAGCCGTATGGCCATTTTTGTGCCTGGCGCGTCACCTAATGGGAAAGGGTGGTGTCGAGGCTGAAGGCAGCAGGAAAGCCTGCAGCCCCCAGGTCTGTGGGGCTACGCAAGCTGTTCCCAAAGAGCTTTAGAACAAGGCATAGTTTTCCCTGCTGGCTCCTTGGGCGGGGGCTCATCTCCAGCCATATGGCCATTTTTGTGGCTGGCGCGGCGCCAAGTGGGAAAGGGTGGTTTTGAGGCTGAAGGCAGCAGGAAATCCCGAAGCCCCCAGGTCTGTGGGGCTACGCAAGCTGTTCCCGCAGAGCTTTAGAACAAGGCATACTTTTCCCTGCTGGCTCTTTGGACATGGGACCCATCTCCAGCCATATGGCCATTTTTGTGCCTGGCGCGGCACCAAGTGGGAAAGGGTGGTTTTGAGGCTGAAGGCAGCAGGAAAGCCCGCAGCCCCCAGGTCTGTGGGGCTACGGAAGCGGTTCCCAAAGAGATTTAGAACAAGGCATAATTTTTCCCTGCTGGCTCTTTGGGCGTGGGACCCATCTCCAGCCGTATGGCCATTTTTGTGGCTGGCGCGGCGCCAAGTGGGAAAGGGTGGTGTCGAGGCTGAAGGCAGCAGGAAAGCCTGCAGCCCCCAGGTCTGTGGGGCTACGCAAGCTGTTCCCAAAGAGCTTTAGAACAAGGCATAGTTTTCCCTGCTGGCTCCTTGGGCGGGGACTCATCTCCAGCCATATGGCCATTTTTGTGGCTGGCGCGGCGCCAAGTGGGAAAGGGCGGTTTTGAGGCTGAAGGCAGCAGGAAAGCCTGCAGCCCCCAGGTCTGTGGGGCTACGCAAGCGGTTCCCAAAGAGCTTTAGAACAAGGCATAGTTTTCCCTGCCAGCTCCTTGGCCGTGGGGCCCATCTCCAGCCGTGTGGCCATTTTTGTGCCTGGCGCGGCACCAATTGGAAAGGGTGGTTTTGAGGCTGAAGGCAGCAGGAAAGCCTGCAGCCCCCAGGTCTGTGGGGCTACGCAAGCTGTTCCCAAAGAGCTTTAGAACAAGGCATAGTTTTCCCTGCTGGCTCCTTGGGCGGGGGCTCATCTCCAGCCATATGGCCATTTTTGTGGCTGGCGCGGCGCCAAGTGGGAAAGGGTGGTTTTGAGGCTGAAGGCAGCAGGAAAGCCTGCAGCCCCCAGGTTTTTGGGTCTACGCAAGCGGTTCCCAAAGAGCTTTAGAACAAGGCATAATTTTCCCTGCTGGCTCCTCGTGCGTTGGACCCATATCCAGCCATATGGCCATTTTTGTGCCTGGCGCAGCGCCAAGTGGGAAAGGGTGGTTTTGAGGCTGAAGGCAGCAGGAAAGCCTGCAGCCCCGAGGTCTGTGGGACTACGCAAGCAGTTCCCAAAGAGCTTTAGAACAAGGCAAAGTTTTTCCTGCTGGCTCCTTGGGCGTGGGAACCATCTCCAGCCATATGGCCATTTTTGTGCCTGGCGCGGCGCCAAGTGGGAAAGGGTGGTTTTTAGGCTGAAGGCAGCAGGAAAGCCCGCAGCCCCCAGGTCTGTGGGGCTATGCAAGCGGTTCCCAAAGAGCTTTAGAACAAGGCATAATTTTCCCTGCTAGCTCCTCGGGCGTGGGACCCATTTCCAGCCGTATGGCCATTTTTGTGCCTGGCCCGGCGCCAAGTGGGAATGGGTGGTTTTGAGGCTGAAGGCAGCAGGAAAGCCCGCAGCCCCCAGGTCTGTGGGGCTACGCAAGCAGTTCCCACAGAGCTTTAGAACAAGGCATAGTTTTCCCTCCTGGCTCTTTGGGCGGGGGACCCATCTCCAGCCATATGGCCATTTTTGTGGCTGGCGCGGCGCCAAGTGGGAAAGGGTGGTTTTGAGGCTGAAGGCAGCAGGAAAGCCTGCAGCCCCCAGGTCTGTGGGGCTACGCAAGCAGTTCCCAAAGAGCTTTAGAACAAGGCATAGTTTTCCCTGCTGGCTCTTTGGGCGGGGGACCCATCTCCAGCCATATGGCCATTTTTGTGCCTGGCGCGGCGCCAAGTGGGAAAGGGTGGTTTTGAGGCTGAAGGCAGCAGGAAAGCCTGCAGCCCCCAGGTCTGTGGGGCTACGTAAGCGGTTCCCAAAGAGCTTTAGAACAAGGCATAATTTTCCCTGCTGGCTCTTTGGGCGTGGGACCCATTTCCAGCCGTATGGCCGTTTTTGTGCCTGGCGTAGCGCCAAGTGGGAAAGGGTGGTTTTGAGACTGAAGGCAGCAGGAAAGCCCGCAGCCCCCAGGTCTGTGGGGCTACGGAAGCGGTTCCCAAAGAGCTTTAGAACAAGGCATAATGTTTCCCTGCTGGCTCTTTGGGCGGGGGACCCATCTCCAGCCGTACGGCCATTTTTGTGCCTGGTGCGGCGCGAAGTGGAAAAGGGTGGTGTCGAGGCTGAAGGCAGCAGGAAAGCCTGCAGCCCCCAGGTCTGTGGGGCTACGCAAGCTGTTCCCAAAGAGCTTTAGAACAAGGCATAGTTTTCCCTGCTGGCTCCTTGGGCGGGGGCTCATCTCCAGCCATATGGTCATTTTTGGGCGTGGCGCGGCGCCAAGTGGGAAAGGGTGGTTTTGAGGCTGAAGGCAGCAGGAAAGCCCGCAGCCCCCAGGTCTGTGGGGCTACGCAAGCGGTTCCCAAAGAGCTTTAGAACAAGGCATAATTTTTCCCTGCTGGCTCTTTGGGCGGGGGACCCATCTCCAGCCGTATGGCCATTTTTGTGCCTGGCGCAGCGCCAAGTGGGAAAGGGTGGTTTTGAGGCTGAAGGCAGCAGGAAATCCTCCAGCCCCCAGGTCTGTGGGGCTACGGAAGCGGTTCCCAAAGAGCTTTAGAACAAGGCATTATTTTTCCCTGCTGGCTCTTTGGGCGGGGGACCCATCTCCAGCCGTATGGCCATTTTTGTGGCTGGCGCGGCGCCAAGTGGGAAAGGGTGGTGTCGAGGCTGAAGGCAGCAGGAAAGCCTGCAGCCCCCAGGTCTGTGGGGCTACGCAAGCTGTTCCCAAAGAGCTTTAGAACAAGGCATAATTTTTCCCTGCTGGCTCCTTGGGCGGGGGCTCATCTCCAGCCATATGGCCATTTTTGTGGCTGGCGCGGCGCCAAGTGGGAAAGGGTGGTTTTGAGGCTGAAGGCAGCAGGAAAGCCTGCAGCCCCCAGGTCTGTGGGGCTACGCAAGCGTTTCCCAAAGAGCTTTACAACAAGGCATAGTTTACCCTACTGGCTCTTTGGGTGTGGGAACCATCTCCAGCCATAAGGCCATTTTTGTGCCTGGCGCGGGGCCAAGTGGGAAAGGGCGGTTTTGAGGCTGAAGGCAGCAGGAAATCCTCCAGCCCCCAGGTCTGTGGGTCTACGCAAGCGGTTCCCAAAGAGCTTTAGAACAAGGCATATTTTTCCCTGCCAGCTCCTTGGCCGTGGGACCCATCTCCAGCCGTATGGCCATTTTTGTGCCTGGCGCGGCACCTAATGGGAAAGGGTGGTGTCGAGGCTGAAGGCAGCAGGAAAGCCTGCAGTGCCCAGGTCTGTGGGGCTACGCAAGCTGTTCCCAAAGAGCTTTAGAACAAGGCATAGTTTTCCCTGCTGGCTCCTTGGGCGGGGGCTCATCTCCAGCCATATGGCCATTTTTGTGGCTGGCGCGGCGCCAAGTGGGAAAGGGTCGTTTTGAGGCTGAAGGCAGCAGGAAATCCCGCAGCCCCCAGGTCTGTGGCGCTACACAAGCTGTTCCCAAGGAGCTTTAGAAAAAGGCATAATTTTCCCTGCTGGCTCTTTGGACATGGGACCCATATTCAGCCATAGGGCCATTTTTGTGCCTGGCGCGGCGCCAAGTGGGAAAGGGTGGTGTCGAGGCTGAAGGTAGCAGGAAAGCCCGCTGCCCCCAGGTCTGTAGGGCTAGGCAAGTGGTTCCCAAAGAGCTTTAGAACAAGGCATATTTTTCCCTGCTGGCTCTTTGGACATGGGACCCATCTCCAGCCATATGGCCATTTTTGTGCCTGGCGCGGAGCCAAGTGGGAAAGTGTGGTTTTGAGGCTGAAGGCAGCAGGAAAGCCCGCAGCCCCCAGGTCTGTGGGGCTACGGAAGCGGTTCCCACAGAGCTTTAGAACAAGGCATAATTTTTCCCTGCTGGCTCTTTGGGCGGGGGACCCATCTCCAGCCGTACGGCCATTTTTGTGCCTGGCGCGGCCCCAAGTGGGAAAGGGTGGTGTCGAGGCTGAAGGCAGCAGGAAAGCCTGCAGCCCCCAGGTCTGTGGGGCTACGCAAGCGGTTCCCAAAGAGCTTTAGAACAAGGCATAGTTTTCCCTGCTGGCTCTTTGGGCGTGGGACTCATCTCCAGCCATATGGCCATTTTTGTGCCTGGCGCGGCTCCAAGTGGGAAAGGGTGGTTTTGAGGCTGAAGGCAGCAGGAAAGCCCGCAGCCCCCAGGTCTGTGGGGCTACGCAAGCGGTTCCCAAAGAGCTTTAGAACAAGGCATAGTTTTCCCTGCTTGCTCTTTTGGCCTGGGACACATATCCAGCCATAGGGCCATTTTTGTGCCTGGCGCGGCGCCAAGTGGGAAAGGGTGGTTTTGAGGCTGAAGGCAGCAGGAAAGCCTGCAGCCCCCAGGTTTTTGGGTCTACGCAAGCGGTTCCCAAAGAGCTTTAGAACAAGGCATAATTTTCCCTGCTGGCTCCTCGGGCGTGGGACCCATCTCCAGCCATATGGCCATTTTTGTGCCTGGCGCAGCGCCAAGTGGGAAAGGGTTGTTTTGAGGCTGAAGGCAGCAGGAAAGCCTGCAGCCCCCAGGTCTCTGGGGCTACGCAAGCAGTTCCCAAAGAGCTTTAGAACAAGGCAAAGTTTTTCCTGCTGGCTCCTTGGGCGTGGGACCCATCTCCAGCCATATGGCCATTTTTGTGGCTGGCGCGGCGCCAAGTGGGAAAGGGTGGTTTTGAGGCTGAAGGCAGCAGGAAAGCCCGCAGCGCCCAGGTCTGTGGGGCTATGCAAGCGGTTCCCAAAGAGCTTTAGAACAAGGCATAGTTTTCCCTGCTGGCTCTTTGGACATGGGACCCATATCCAGCCATAGGGCCATTTTGTGCCTGGCGCGGCGCCAAGTGGGAAAGGGTGGTGTCGAGGCTGAAGGTAGCAGGAAAGCCCGCTGCCCCCAGGTCTGTGGGGCTAGGCAAGTGGTTCCCAAAGAGCTTTAGAACAAGGCATATTTTTCCCTGCTGGCTCTTTGGACATGGGACCCATCTCCAGCCATATGGCCATTTTTGTGCCTGGCGCGGCGCCAAGTGGGAAAGGGTGGTGTCGAGGCTGAAGGCAGCAGGAAAGCCCGCAGCCCCCAGGTCTGTGGGGCTACGGAAGCGGTTCCCAAAGAGCTTTAGAACAAGGCATAATTTTTCCCTGCTGGCTCTTTGGGCGGGGGACCCATCTCCAGCCGTACGGCCATTTTTGTGCCTGGCGCGGCCCCAAGTGGGAAAGGGTGGTGTCGAGGCTGAAGGCAGCAGGAAAGCCCGCAGCCCCCAGGTCTGTGGGGCTACGCAAGCGGTTCCCAAAGAGCTTTAGAACAAGGCATAGTTTTCCCTGCTGGCTCTTTGGGCGTGGGACTCATCTCCAGCCATATGGCCATTTTTGTGCGTGGCGCGGCGCCAAGTGGGAAAGGGTGGTTTTGAGGCTGAAGGCAGCAGGAAAGCCCGCAGCCCCCAGGTCTGTGGGGCTACGCAAGCGGTTCCCAAAGAGCTTTAGAACAAGGCATAATGTTTCCCTGCTTGCTCTTTTGGCATGGGACACATATCCAGCCATAGGGCCATTTTTGTGGCTGGCGCGGTGCCAAGTGGGAAAGGGTGGTTTTGAGGCTGAAGGCAGCAGGAAAGCCCGCAGCCCCCAGGTCTGTGGGGCTACGCAAGCGGTTCCCAAAGAGCTTTAGAACAAGGCATAGTTTTCCCTGCTGGCTCTTTGGGCCTGGGACCCATATCCAGCCATAGGGCCATTTTTGTGCCTGGCGCGGCGCCAAGTGGGAAAGGGTGGTGTCGAGGCTGAAGGTAGCAGGAAAGCCCGCTGCCCCCAGGTCTGTAGGGCTACGCAAGTGGTTCCCGCAGAGCTTTAGAACAAGGCATATTTTTCCCTGCTGGCTCTTTGGACATGGGACCCATCTCCAGCCATATGGCCATTTTTTTGCCTGGCCCGGCGCCAAGTGGGAAAGGGTGGTTTTGAGGCTGAAGGCAGCAGGAAAGCCCGCAGCCCCCAGGTCTGTGGGGCTACGGAAGCGGTTCCCAAAGAGCTTTAGAACAAGGCATAATTTTTCCCTGCTGGCTCTTTGGGCGGGGGACCCATCTCCAGCCGTATGGCCATTTTTGTGCCTGGCGTGGCCCCAAGTGGGAAAGGGTGGTGTCGAGGCTGAAGGCAGCAGGAAAGCCTGCAGCCCCCAGGTCTGTGGGGCTACGCAAGCGGTTCCCAAAGAGCTTTAGAACAAGGCATAGTTTTCCCTGCTGGCTCTTTGGGCGTGGGACTCATCTCCAGCCATATGGCCATTTTTGTGCGTGGCGCGGCGCCAAGTGGGAAAGGGTGGTTTTGAGGCTGAAGGTAGCAGGAAATCCCGCACCCCCCAGGTCTGTGGGGCTATGCAAGCGGTTCCCAAAGAGCTTTAGAACAAGGCATAATTTTCCCTGCTTGCTCTTTTGGCCTGGGACACTTATCCAGCCATATGGCCATTTTTGTGGCTGGCGCGGCGCCAAGTGGGAAAGGGTGGTTTTCAGGCTGAAGGCAGCAGGAAAGCCTGCAGCCCCCAGGTCTGTGGGGCTACGCAAGCGGTTCCCAAAGAGCTTTACAACAAGGCATAGTTTACCCTACTGGCTCTTTGGGCGTGGGAACCATCTCCAGCCATAAGGCCATTTTTGTGCCTGGCGCAGCGCCAAGTGGGAAAGGGCGGTTTTGAGGCTGAAGGCAGCAGGAAAGCCTGCAGCCCCCAGGTCTGTGGGGCTACGCAAGCTGTTCCCAAAGAGCTTTAGAACAAGGCATAGTTTTCCCTGCCAGCTCCTTGGGCGGGGGACCCATCTCCAGCCGTATGGCCATTTTTGTGCCTGGCGCGGCGCCAAGTGGGAAAGGGTGGTGTCGAGGCTGAAGGCAGCAGGAAAGCCTGCAGTGCCCAGGTCTGTGGGGCTACGCAAGCTGTTCCCAAAGAGCTTTAGAACAAGGCATAGTTTTCCCTGCTGGCTCCTTGGGCGGGGGCTCATCTCCAGCCATATGGCCATTTTTGTGGCTGGCGCGGCGCCAAGTGGGAAAGGGTGGTTTTGAGGCTGAAGGCAGCAGGAAATCCCGCAGCCCCCAGGTCTGTGGGGCTACGCAAGCTGTTCCCGCAGAGCTTTAGAACAAGGCATACTTTTCCCTGCTGGCTCTTTGGACATGGGACCCATCTCCAGCCATATGGCCATTTTTGTGCCTGGCGCGGCGCCAAGTGGGAAAGGGTGGTTTTGAGGCTGAAGGCAGCAGGAAAGCCCGCAGCCCCCAGGTCTGTGGGGCTACGGAAGCGGTTCCCAAAGAGCTTTAGAACAAGGCATAATTTTTCCCTGCTGGCTCTTTGGGCGTGGGACCCATCTCCAGCCGTATGGCCATTTTTGTGGCTGGCGCGGCGCCAAGTGGGAAAGGGTGGTGTCGAGGCTGAAGGCAGCAGGAAAGCCTGCAGCCCCCAGGTCTGTGGGGCTACGCAAGCTGTTCCCAAAGAGCTTTAGAACAAGGCATAGTTTTCCCTGCTGGCTCCTTGGGCGGGGACTCATCTCCAGCCATATGGCCATTTTTGTGCCTGGCGCGGCGCCAAGTGGGAAAGGGTGGTTTTGAGGCTGAAGGCAGCAGGAAAGCCCGCAGCCCCCAGGTCTGGGGGCTACGGAAGCGGTTCCCAAAGAGCTTTAGAACAAGGCATAATTTTTCCCTGCTGTCTCTTTGGGCGGGGGACCCATCTCCAGCCGTACGGCCATTTTTGTGCCTGGCGCGGCCCCAAGTGGGAAAGGGTGGTGTCGAGGCTGAAGGCAGCAGGAAAGCCTGCAGCCTCCAGGTCTGTGGGGCTACGCAAGCGGTTCCCAAAGAGCTTTAGAACAAGGCATAGTTTTCCCTGCTGGCTCTTTGGGCGTGGGACCCATCTCCAGCCATATGGCCATTTTTGTGCGTGGCGCGGCGCCAAGTGGGAAAGGGTGGTGTCGAGGCTGAAGGCAGCAGGAAAGCCCGCAGCCCCCAGGTCTGTGGGGCTATGCAAGCGGTTCCCAAAGAGCTTTAGAACAAGGCATAATTTTCCCTGCTTGCTCTTTTGGCCTGGGACACTTATCCAGCCATATGGCCATTTTTGTGGCTGGCGCGGCGCCAAGTGGGAAAGGGTGGTTTTGAGGCTGAAGGCAGCAGGAAAGCCCGCAGCCCCCAGGTCTGTGGGGCTACGCAAGCGGTTCCCAAAGAGCTTTAGAACAAGGCATAGTTTTCCCTGCTGGCTCTTTGGGCCTGGGACCCATATCCAGCCATAGGGCCATTTTTGTGCCTGGCGCGGCGCCAAGTGGGAAAGGGTGGTGTCGAGGCTGAAGGTAGCAGGAAAGCCCGCTGCCCCCAGGTCTGTAGGGCTACGCAAGTGGTTCCCGCAGAGCTTTAGAACAAGGCATATTTTTCCCTGCTGGCTCTTTGGACATGGGACCCATCTCCAGCCATATGGCCATTTTTGTGCGTGGCGCGGCGCCAAGTGGGAAAGGGTGGTTTTGAGGCTGAAGGCAGCAGGAAAGCCCGCAGCCCTCAGGTCTGTGGGGCTACGGAAGCGGTTCCCAAAGAGCTTTAGAACAAGGCATAATTTTTCCCTGCTGGCTCTTTGGGCGGGGGACCCATCTCCAGCCGTACGGCCATTTTTGTGCGTGGCGCGGCGCCAAGTGGGAAAGGGTGGTTTTGAGGCTGAAGGCAGCAGGAAAGCCCGCAGCCCCCAGGTCTGTGGGGCTATGCAAGCGGTTCCCAAAGAGCTTTAGAACAAGGCATAATTTTCCCTGCTTGCTCTTTTGGCCTGGGACACTTATCCAGCCATATGGCCATTTTTGTGGCTGGCGCGGCGCGAAGTGGGAAAGGGTGGTTTTCAGGCTGAAGGCAGCAGGAAAGCCTGCAGCCCCCAGGTCTGTGGGGCTACGCAAGCGGTTCCCAAAGAGCTTTAGAACAAGGCAGAGTTTACCCTACTGGCTCTTTGGGCGTGGGAACCATCTCCAGCCATAAGGCCATTTTTGTGCCTGGCGCAGCGCCAAGTGGGAAAGGGCGGTTTTGAGGCTGAAGGCAGCAGGAAAGCCTGCAGCCCCCAGGTCTGTGGGGCTACGCAAGCTGTTCCCAAAGAGCTTTAGAACAAGGCATAGTTTTCCCTGCCAGCTCCTTGGCCGTGGGACCCATCTCCAGCCGTATGGCCATTTTTGTGCCTGGCGCGTCACCTAATGGGAAAGGGTGGTGTCGAGGCTGAAGGCAGCAGGAAAGCCTGCAGCCCCCAGGTCTGTGGGGCTACGCAAGCTGTTCCCAAAGAGCTTTAGAACAAGGCATAGTTTTCCCTGCTGGCTCCTTGGGCGGGGGCTCATCTCCAGCCATATGGCCATTTTTGTGGCTGGCGCGGCGCCAAGTGGGAAAGGGTGGTTTTGAGGCTGAAGGCAGCAGGAAATCCCGCAGCCCCCAGGTCTGTGGGGCTACGCAAGCTGTTCCCGCAGAGCTTTAGAACAAGGCATACTTTTCCCTGCTGGCTCTTTGGACATGGGACCCATCTCCAGCCATATGGCCATTTTTGTGCCTGGCGTGGCGCCAAGTGGGAAAGGGTGGTTTTGAGGCTGAAGGCAGCAGGAAAGCCCGCAGCCCCCAGGTCTGTGGGGCTACGCAAGCAGTTCCCACAGAGCTTTAGAACAAGGCATAGTTTTCCCTGCTGGCTCTTTGGACATGGGACCCATCTCCAGCCATATGGCCATTTTTGTGGCTGGCGCGGCGCCAAGTGGGAAAGGGTGGTTTTGAGGCTGAAGGCAGCAGGAAAGCCTGCAGCCCCCAGGTCTGTGGGGCTACGCAAGCAGTTCCCAAAGAGCTTTAGAACAAGGCATAGTTTTCCCTCCTGGCTCTTTGGGCGGGGGACCCATCTCCAGCCATATGGCCATTTTTGTGCCTGGCGCGGCGCCAAGTGGGAAAGGGTGGTGTCAAGGCTGAAGGCAGCAGGAAAGCCTGCAGCCCCCAGGTCTGTGGGGCTACGCAAGCGGTTCCCAAAGAGCTTTAGAACAAGGCATAGTTTTCCCTCCTGGCTCTTTGGGCGGGGGACCCATCTCCAGCCATATGGCCATTTTTGTGCCTGGCGCGGCGCCAAGTGGGAAAGGGTGGTTTTGAGGCTGAAGGCAGCAGGAAAGCCTGCAGCCCCCAGGTCTGTGGGGCTACGCAAGCGGTTCCCAAAGAGCTTTAGAACAAGGCATAATTTTCCCTGCTGGCTCTTTGGGCGTGGGACCCATTTCCAGCCGTATGGCCGTTTTTGTGCCTGGCGCAGCGCCAAGTGGGAAAGGGTGGTTTTGAGACTGAAGGCAGCAGGAAATCCCGCAGCCCCCAGGTCTGTGGGGCTACGGAAGCGGTTCCCAAAGAGCTTTAGAACAAGGCATAGTTTTCCCTGCCAGCTCCTTGGCCGTGGGACCCATCTCCAGCCGTATGGCCATTTTTGTGCCTGGCGCGGCACCTAATGGGAAAGGGTGGTGTCGAGGCTGAAGGCAGCAGGAAAGCCTGCAGTGCCCAGGTCTGTGGGGCTACGCAAGCTGTTCCCAAAGAGCTTTAGAACAAGGCATAGTTTTCCCTGCTGGCTCCTTGGGCGGGGGCTCATCTCCAGCCATATGGCCATTTTTGTGGCTGGCGCGGCGCCAAGTGGGAAAGGGTCGTTTTGAGGCTGAAGGCAGCAGGAAATCCCGAAGCCCCCAGGTCTGTGGCGCTACACAAGGTGTTCACAAGGAGCTTTAGAAAAAGGCATAGTTTTCCCTCCTGGCTCTTTGGGCGTGGGACCCATCTCCAGCCAGAGGGCCATTTTTGTGCCTGGTGCGGCGCCAAGTGGGAAAGGGTGGTGTCGAGGCTGAAGGTAGCAGGAAAGCCCGCTGCCCCCAGGTCTGTAGGGCTACGCAAGTGGTTCCCGCAGAGCTTTAGAACAAGGCATACTTTTCCCTGCTGGCTCTTTGGACATGGGACCCATCTCCAGCCATATGGCCATTTTTGTGGCTGGCGCGGCGCCAAGTGGGAAAGGGTGGTTTTGAGGCTGAAGGCAGCAGGAAAGCCCGCAGCCCCCAGGTCTGTGGGGCTACGCAAGCGGTTCCCAAAGAGCTTTAGAACAAGGCATAGTTTTCCCTGCTTGCTCTTTTGGCCTGGGACACATATCCAGCCATAGGGCCATTTTTGTGGCTGGCGCGGCGCCAAGTGGGAAAGGGTGGTTTTGAGGCTGAAGGCAGCAGGAAAGCCTGCAGCCCCCAGGTTTTTGGGTCTACGCAAGCGGTTCCCAAAGAGCTTTAGAACAAGGCATAATTTTCCCTGCTGGCTCCTCGGGCGTGGGACCCATCTCCAGCCATATGGCCATTTTTGTGCCTGGCGCAGCGCCAAGTGGGAAAGGGTTGTTTTGAGGCTGAAGGCAGCAGGAAAGCCTGCAGCCCCCAGGTCTGTGGGTCTACGCAAGCAGTTCCCAAAGAGCTTTAGAACAAGGCAAAGTTTTTCCTGCTGGCTCCTTGGGCGTGGGACCCATCTCCAGCCATATGGCCATTTTTGTGGCTGGCACGGCGCCAAGTGGGAAAGGGTGGTTTTGAGGCTGAAGGCAGCAGGAAAGCCCGCAGCGCCCAGGTCTGTGGGGCTATGCAAGCGGTTCCCAAAGAGCTTTAGAACAAGGCATAGTTTTCCCTGCTGGCTCTTTGGACATGGGACCCATATCCAGCCATAGGGCCATTTTTGTGCCTGGCGCGGCGCCAAGTGGGAAAGGGTGGTGTCGAGGCTGAAGGTAGCAGGAAAGCCCGCTGCCCCCAGGTCTGTAGGGCTAGGCAAGTGGTTCCCAAAGAGCTTTAGAACAAGGCATATTTTTCCCTGCTGGCTCTTTGGACATGGGACCCATCTCCAGCCATATGGCCATTTTTGTGCCTGGCGCGGCGCCAAGTGGGAAAGTGTGGTTTTGAGGCTGAAGGCAGCAGGAAAGCCCGCAGCCCCCAGGTCTGTGGGGCTACGGAAGCGGTTCCCAAAGAGCTTTAGAACAAGGGATAATTTTTCCCTGCTTGCTCTTTGGGCGGGGGAACCATCTCCAGCCGTACGGCCATTTTTGTGCCTGGCGCGGCCCCAAGTGTGAAAGGGTGGTGTCGAGGCTGAAGGCAGCAGGAAAGCCTGCAGCCCCCAGGTCTGTGGGGCTACGGAAGCGGTTCCCAAAGAGCTTTAGAACAAGGCATAGTTTTCCCTGCTGGCTCTTTGGGCGTGGGACTCATCTCCAGCCATATGGCCATTTTTGTGCGTGGCGCGGCGCCAAGTGGGAAAGGGTGGTTTTGAGGCTGAAGGCAGCAGGAAAGCCCGCAGCCCCCAGGTCTGTGGGGCTATGCAAGCGGTTCACAAAGAGCTTTAGAACAAGGCATAATTTTCCCTGCTTGCTCTTTTGGCCTGGGACACTTATCCAGCCATAGGGCCATTTTTGTGGCTGGCGCGGCGCCAAGTGGGAAAGGGTGGTTTTGAGGCTGAAGGCAGCAGGAAAGCCCGCAGCCCCCAGGTCTGTGGGGCTACGCAAGCGGTTCCCAAAGAGCTTTAGAACAAGGCATAGTTTTCCCTGCTGGCTCTTTGGGCCTGGGACCCATATCCAGCCATAGGGCCATTTTTGTGGCTGGCGCGGCGCCAAGTGGGAAAGGGTGGTGTCGAGGCTGAAGGTAGCAGGAAAGCCCGCTGCCCCCAGGTCTGTAGGGCTACGCAAGTGGTTCCCGCAGAGCTTTAGAACAAGGCATATTTTTCCCTGCTGGCTCTTTGGACATGGGACCCATCTCCAGCCGTACGGCCATTTTTGTGCCTGGCGCGGCGCCAAGTGGGAAAGGGTGGTTTTGAGGCTGAAGGCAGCAGGAAAGCCCGCAGCCCCCAGGTCTGTGGGGCTATGCAAGCGGTTCCCAAAGAGCTTTAGAACAAGGCATAATTTTCCCTGCTTGCTCTTTTGGCCTGGGACACTTATCCAGCCATATGGCCATTTTTGTTGCTGGCGCGGCGCCAAGTGGGAAAGGGTGGTTTTCAGGCTGAAGGCAGCAGGAAAGCCTGCAGCCCCCAGGTCTGTGGGGCTACGCAAGCTGTTCCCAAAGAGCTTTAGAACAAGGCATAGTTTTCCCTGCCAGCTCCTTGGCCGTGGGACCCATCTCCAGCCGTATGGCCATTTTTGTGCCTGGCGCGTCACCTAATGGGAAAGGGTGGTTTTGAGGCTGAAGGCAGCAGGAAAGCCTGCAGCCCCCAGGTCTGTGGGGCTACGCAAGCGGTTCCCAAAGAGCTTTAGAACAAGGCATAATTTTCCCTGCTGGCTCCTCGGGCGTGGGACCCATATCCAGCCATATGGCCATTTTTGTGCCTGGCGCAGCGCCAAGTGGGAAAGGGTGGTTTTGAGGCTGAAGGCAGCAGGAAAGCCCGCAGCCCCCAGGTCTGTGGGGCTATGCAAGCGGTTCCCAAAGAGCTTTAGAACAAGGCATAATTTTCCCTGCTAGCTCCTCGGGCGTGGGACCCATTTCCAGCCGTATGGCCATTTTGGTGCCTGGCGCGGCGCCAAGTGGGAATGGGTGGTTTTGAGGCTGAAGGCAGCAGGAAAGCCCGCAGCCCCCAGGTCTGTGGGGCTACGCAAGCAGTTCCCACAGAGCTTTAGAACAAGGCATAGTTTTCCCTGCTGGCTCTTTGGGCGGGGGACCCATCTCCAGCCATATGGCCATTTTTGTGGCTGGCGCGGCGCCAAGTGGGAAAGGGTGGTTTTAAGGCTGAAGGCAGCAGGAAAGCCTGCAGCCCCCAGGTCTGTGGGGCTATGCAAGCAGTTCCCAAAGAGCTTTAGAACAAGGCATAGTTTTCCCTGCTGGCTCTTTGGGCGGGGGACCCATCTCCAGCCATATGGCCATTTTTGTGGCTGGCGCGGCGCCAAGTGGGAAAGGGTGGTTTTGAGGCTGAAGGCAGCAGGAAAGCCTGCAGCCCCCAGGTCTGTGGGGCTACGCAAGCGGTTCCCAAAGAGCTTTAGAACAAGGCATAGTTTTCCCTCCTGGCTCTTTGGGCGGGGGACCCATCTCCAGCCATATGGCCATTTTTGTGCCTGGCGCGGCGCCAAGTGGGAAAGGGTGGTTTTGAGGCTGAAGGCAGCAGGAAAGCCTGCAGCCCCCAGGTCTGTGGGGCTACGTAAGCGGTTCCCAAAGAGCTTTAGAACAAGGCATAATTTTCCCTGCTTGCTCTTTGGGCGTGGGACCGATTTCCAGCCGTATGGCCGTTTTTGTGCCTGGCGCAGCGCCAAGTGGGAAAGGGTGGTTTTGAGACTGAAGGCAGCAGGAAAGCCCGCAGCCCCCAGGTCTGTGGGGCTACGGAAGCGGTTCCCAAAGAGCTTTAGAAAAAGGCATAGTTTTCCCTCCTGGCTCTTTGGGCGTGGAACCATCTCCAGCCATATGGCCATTTTTGTGCCTGGTGCGGCGCCAAGTGGGAAAGGGTGGTGTCGAGGCTGAAGGTAGCAGGAAAGCCCGCTGCCCCCAGGTCTGTAGGGCTACGCAAGTGGTTCCCGCAGAGCTTTAGAACAAGGCATACTTTTCCCTCCTGGCTCTTTGGACATGGGACCCATCTCCAGCCATATGGCCATTTTTGTGCCTGGCGCGGCGCCAAGTGGGAAAGGGTGGTTTTGAGGCTGAAGGCAGCAGGAAAGCCTGCAGCCCCCAGGTCTGTGGGGCTACGCAAGCGGTTCCCAAAGAGCTTTAGAACAAGGCATAGTTTTCCCTGCTTGCTCTTTTGGCCTGGGACACATATCCAGCCATAGGGCCATTTTTGTGCCTGGCGCGGCGCCAAGTGGGAAAGGGTGGTTTTGAGGCTGAAGGCAGCAGGAAAGCCTGCAGCCCCCAGGTTTTTGGGTCTACGCAAGCGGTTCCCAAAGAGCTTTAGAACAAGGCATAATTTTCCCTGCTGGCTCCTCGGGCGTGGGACCCATCTCCAGCCATATGGCCATTTTTGTGCCTGGCGCAGCGCCAAGTGGGAAAGGGTTGTTTTGAGGCTGAAGGCAGCAGGAAAGCCTGCAGCCCCCAGGTCTGTGGGGCTACGCAAGCTGTTCCCAAAGAGCTTTAGAACAAGGCAAATTTTTTCCTGCTGGCTCCTTGGGCGTGGGACCCATCTCCAGCCATATGGCCATTTTTGTGGCTGGCACGGCGCCAAGTGGGAAAGGGTGGTTTTGAGGCTGAAGGCAGCAGGAAAGCCCGCAGCGCCCAGGTCTGTGGGGCTATGCAAGCGGTTCCCAAAGAGCTTTAGAACAAGGCATAGTTTTCCCTGCTGGCTCTTTGGACATGGGACCCATATCCAGCCATAGGGCCATTTTTGTGCCTGGCGCGGCGCCAAGTGGGAAAGGGTGGTGTCGAGGCTGAAGGTAGCAGGAAAGCCCGCTGCCCCCAGGTCTGTAGGGCTAGGCAAGTGGTTCCCAAAGAGCTTTAGAACAAGGCATATTTTTCCCTGCTGGCTCTTTGGACATGGGACCCATCTCCAGCCATATGGCCATTTTTGTGCCTGGCGCGGCGCCAAGTGGGAAAGTGTGGTTTTGAGGCTGAAGGCAGCAGGAAAGCCCGCAGCCCCCAGGTCTGTGGGGCTACGGAAGCGGTTCCCAAAGAGCTTTAGAACAAGGCATAATTTTTCCCTGCTGGCTCTTTGGGCGGGGGACCCATCTCCAGCCGTACGGCCATTTTTGTGCCTGGCGCGGCCCCAAGTGGGAAAGGGTGGTGTCGAGGCTGAAGGCAGCAGGAAAGCCTGCAGCCCCCAGGTCTGTGGGGCTACGCAAGCGGTTCCCAAAGAGCTTTAGAACAAGGCATAGTTTTCCCTGCTGGCTCTTTGGGCGTGGGACTTATCTCCAGCCATATGGCCATTTTTGTGCCTGGCGCGGCGCCAAGTGGGAAAGGGTGGTGTCGAGGCTGAAGGTAGCAGGAAAGCCCGCTGCCCCCAGGTCTGTAGGGCTAGGCAAGTGGTTCCCAAAGAGCTTTAGAACAAGGCATATTTTTCCCTGCTGGCTCTTTGGACATGGGACCCATCTCCAGCCATATGGCCATTTTTGTGCCTGGCGCGGCGCCAAGTGGGAAAGTGTGGTTTTGAGGCTGAAGGCAGCAGGAAAGCCCGCAGCCCCCAGGTCTGTGGGGCTACGGAAGCGGTTCCCAAAGAGCTTTAGAACAAGGGATAATTTTTCCCTGCTGGCTCTTTGGGCGGTGGAACCATCTCCAGCCGTACGGCCATTTTTGTGCCTGGCGCGGCCCCAAGTGTGAAAGGGTGGTGTCGAGGCTGAAGGCAGCAGGAAAGCCTGCAGCCCCCAGGTCTGTGGGGCTACGCAAGCGGTTCCCAAAGAGCTTTAGAACAAGGCATAGTTTTCCCTGCTGGCTCTTTGGGCGTGGGACTCATCTCCAGCCATATGGCCATTTTTGTGCGTGGCGCGGCGCCAAGTGGGAAAGGGTGGTTTTGAGGCTGAAGGCAGCAGGAAAGCCCGCAGCCCCCAGGTCTGTGGGGCTATGCAAGCGGTTCACAAAGAGCTTTAGAACAAGGCATAATTTTCCCTGCTTGCTCTTTTGGCCTGGGACACTTATCCAGCCATAGGGCCATTTTTGTGGCTGGCGCGGCGCCAAGTGGGAAAGGGTGGTTTTGAGGCTGAAGGCAGCAGGAAAGCCTGCAGCCCCCAGGTCTGTGGGGCTACGCAAGCGGTTCCCAAAGAGCTTTAGAACAAGGCATAGTTTTCCCTGCTGGCTCTTTGGGCCTGGGACCCATATCCAGCCATAGGGCCATTTTTGTGGCTGGCGCGGCGCCAAGTGGGAAAGGGTGGTGTCGAGGCTGAAGGTAGCAGGAAAGCCCGCTGCCCCCAGGTCTGTAGGGCTACGCAAGTGGTTCCCGCAGAGCTTTAGAACAAGGCATATTTTTCCCTGCTGGCTCTTTGGACATGGGACCCATCTCCAGCCGTACGGCCATTTTTGTGCCTGGCGCGGCGCCAAGTGGGAAAGGGTGGTTTTGAGGCTGAAGGCAGCAGGAAAGCCCGCAGCCCCCAGGTCTGTGGGGCTATGCAAGCGGTTCCCAAAGAGATTTAGAACAAGGCATAATTTTCCCTGCTTGCTCTTTTGGCCTGGGACACTTATCCAGCCATATGGCCATTTTTGTGGCTGGCGCGGCGCCAAGTGGGAAAGGGTGGTTTTCAGGCTGAAGGCAGCAGGAAAGCCTGCAGCCCCCAGGTCTGTGGGGCTACGCAAGCTGTTCCCAAAGAGCTTTAGAACAAGGCATAGTTTTCCCTGCCAGCTCCTTGGCCGTGGGACCCATCTCCAGCCGTATGGCCATTTTTGTGCCTGGCGCGTCACCTAATGGGAAAGGGTGGTGTCGAGGCTGAAGGCAGCAGGAAAGCCTGCAGCCCCCAGGTCTGTGGGGCTACGCAAGCGGTTCCCAAAGAGCTTTAGAACAAGGCATAGTTTTCCCTGCTGGCTCTTTGGGCCTGGGACCCATATCCAGCCATAGGGCCATTTTTGTGGCTGGCGCGGCGCCAAGTGGGAAAGGGTGGTGTCGAGGCTGAAGGTAGCAGGAAAGCCCGCTGCCCCCAGGTCTGTAGGGCTACGCAAGTGGTTCCCGCAGAGCTTTAGAACAAGGCATATTTTTCCCTGCTGGCTCTTTGGACATGGGACCCATCTCCAGCCGTACGGCCATTTTTGTGCCTGGCGCGGCGCCAAGTGGGAAAGGGTGGTTTTGAGGCTGAAGGCAGCAGGAAAGCCCGCAGCCCCCAGGTCTGTGGGGCTATGCAAGCGGTTCCCAAAGAGATTTAGAACAAGGCATAATTTTCCCTGCTTGCTCTTTTGGCCTGGGACACTTATCCAGCCATATGGCCATTTTTGTGGCTGGCGCGGCGCCAAGTGGGAAAGGGTGGTTTTCAGGCTGAAGGCAGCAGGAAAGCCTGCAGCCCCCAGGTCTGTGGGGCTACGCAAGCTGTTCCCAAAGAGCTTTAGAACAAGGCATAGTTTTCCCTGCCAGCTCCTTGGCCGTGGGACCCATCTCCAGCCGTATGGCCATTTTTGTGCCTGGCGCGTCACCTAATGGGAAAGGGTGGTGTCGAGGCTGAAGGCAGCAGGAAAGCCTGCAGCCCCCAGGTCTGTGGGGCTACGCAAGCGGTTCCCAAAGAGCTTTAGAACAAGGCATAATTTTCCCTGCTGGCTCCTCGGGCGTGGGACCCATATCCAGCCATATGGCCATTTTTGTGCCTGGCGCAGCGCCAAGTGGGAAAGGGTGGTTTTGAGGCTGAAGGCAGCAGGAAAGCCTGCAGCCCCCAGGTCTGTGGGACTACGCAAGCAGTTCCCAAAGAGCTTTAGAACAAGGCGAAGTTTTTCCTGCTGGCTCCTTGGGCGTGGGACCCATCTCCAGCCATATGGCCATTTTTGTGCCTGGCGCGGCGCCAAGTGGGAAAGGGTGGTTTTGAGGCTGAAGGCAGCAGGAAAGCCCGCAGCCCCCAGGTCTGTGGGGCTATGCAAGCGGTTCCCAAAGAGCTTTAGAACAAGGCATAATTTTCCCTGCTAGCTCCTCGGGCGTGGGACCCATTTCCAGCCGTATGGCCATTTTGGTGCCTGGCGCGGCGCCAAGTGGGAATGGGTGGTTTTGAGGCTGAAGGCAGCAGGAAAGCCCGCAGCCCCCAGGTCTGTGGGGCTACGCAAGCAGTTCCCACAGAGCTTTAGAACAAGGCATAGTTTTCCCTGCTGGCTCTTTGGGCGGGGGACCCATCTCCAGCCATATGGCCATTTTTGTGGCTGGCGCGGCGCCAAGTGGGAAAGGGTGGTTTTGAGGCTGAAGGCAGCAGGAAAGCCTGCAGCCCCCAGGTCTGTGGGGCTATGCAAGCAGTTCCCAAAGAGCTTTAGAACAAGGCATAGTTTTCCCTGCTGGCTCTTTGGGCGGGGGACCCATCTCCAGCCATATGGCCATTTTTGTGGCAGGCGCGGCGCCAAGTGGGAAAGGGTGGTTTTGAGGCTGAAGGCAGCAGGAAAGCCTGCAGCCCCCAGGTCTGTGGGGCTACGCAAGCGGTTCCCAAAGAGCTTTAGAACAAGGCATAGTTTTCCCTCCTGGCTCTTTGGGCGGGGGACCCATCTCCAGCCATATGGCCATTTTTGTGCCTGGCGCGGCGCCAAGTGGGAAAGGGTGGTTTTGAGGCTGAAGGCAGCAGGAAAGCCTGCAGCCCCCAGGTCTGTGGGGCTACGTAAGCGGTTCCCAAAGAGCTTTAGAACAAGGCATAATTTTCCCTGCTGGCTCTTTGGGCGTGGGACCCATTTCCAGCCGTATGGCCGTTTTTGTGCCTGGCGCAGCGCCAAGTGGGAAAGGGTGGTTTTGAGACTGAAGGCAGCAGGAAAGCCCGCAGCCCCCAGGTCTGTGGGGCTACGGAAGCGGTTCCCAAAGAGCTTTAGAACAAGGCATAGTTTTCCCTGCCAGCTCCTTGGCCGTGGGACCCATCTCCAGCCGTATGGCCATTTTTGTGCCTGGCGCGGCGCCTAATGGGAAAGGGTGGTGTCGAGGCTGAAGGCAGCAGGAAAGCCTGCAGTGCCCAGGTCTGTGGGGCTACGCAAGCTGTTCCCAAAGAGCTTTAGAACAAGGCATAGTTTTCCCTGCTGGCTCCTTGGGCGGGGGCTCATCTCCAGCCATATGGCCATTTTTGTGGCTGGCGCGGCGCCAAGTGGGAAAGGGTGGTTTTGAGGCTGAAGGCAGCAGGAAATCCCGCAGCCCCCAGCTCTGTGGCGCTACACAAGCTGTTCACAAGGAGCTTTAGAAAAAGGCATAGTTTTCCCTCCTGGCTCTTTGGGCGTGGAACCATCTCCAGCCATATGGCCATTTTTGTGCCTGGTGCGGCGCCAAGTGGGAAAGGGTGGTGTCGAGGCTGAAGGTAGCAGGAAAGCCCGCTGCCCCCAGGTCTGTAGGGCTACGCAAGTGGTTCCCGCAGAGCTTTAGAACAAGGCATACTTTTCCCTGCTGGCTCTTTGGACATGGGACCCATCTCCAGCCATATGGCCATTTTTGTGCCTGGCGCGGCGCCAAGTGGGAAAGGGTGGTTTTGAGGCTGAAGGCAGCAGGAAAGCCTGCAGCCCCCAGGTCTGTGGGGCTACGCAAGCGGTTCCCAAAGAGCTTTAGAACAAGGCATAGTTTTCCCTGCTTGCTCTTTTGGCCTGGGACACATATCCAGCCATAGGGCCATTTTTGTGGCTGGCGCGGCGCCAAGTGGGAAAGGGTGGTTTTGAGGCTGAAGGCAGCAGGAAAGCCTGCAGCCCCCAGGTTTTTGGGTCTACGCAAGCGGTTCCCAAAGAGCTTTAGAACAAGGCATAATTTTCCCTGCTGGCTCCTCGGGCGTGGGACCCATCTCCAGCCATATGGCCATTTTTGTGCCTGGCGCAGCGCCAAGTGGGAAAGGGTTGTTTTGAGGCTAAAGGCAGCAGGAAAGCCTGCAGCCCCCAGGTCTGTGGGGCTACGCAAGCAGTTCCCAAAGAGCTTTAGAACAAGGCAAATTTTTTCCTGCTGGCTCCTTGGGCGTGGGACCCATCTCCAGCCATATGGCCATTTTTGTGGCTGGCACGGCGCCAAGTGGGAAAGGGTGGTTTTGAGGCTGAAGGCAGCAGGAAAGCCCGCAGCGCCCAGGTCTGTGGGGCTATGCAAGCGGTTCCCAAAGAGCTTTAGAACAAGGCATAGTTTTCCCTGCTGGCTCTTTGGACATGGGACCCATATCCAGCCATAGGGCCATTTTTGTGCCTGGCGCGGCGCCAAGTGGGAAAGGGTGGTGTCGAGGCTGAAGGTAGCAGGAAAGCCCGCTGCCCCCAGGTCTGTAGGGCTAGGCAAGTGGTTCCCAAAGAGCTTTAGAACAAGGCATATTTTTCCCTGCTGGCTCTTTGGACATGGGACCCATCTCCAGCCATATGGCCATTTTTGTGCCTGGCGCGGCTCCAAGTGGGAAAGTGTGGTTTTGAGGCTGAAGGCAGAAGGAAAGCCCGCAGCCCCCAGGTCTGTGGGGCTACGGAAGCGGTTCCCAAAGAGCTTTAGAACAAGGCATAATTTTTCCCTGCTGGCTCTTTGGGCGGGGGACCCATCTCCAGCCGTACGGCCATTTTTGTGCCTGGCGCGGCCCCAAGTGGGAAAGGGTGGTGTCGAGGCTGAAGGCAGCAGGAAAGCCTGCAGCCCCCAGGTCTGTGGGGCTACGCAAGCGGTTCCCAAAGAGCTTTAGAACAAGGCATAGTTTTCCCTGCTGGCTCCTTGGGCGTGGGACCCATCTCCAGCCATATGGCCATTTTTGTGCGTGGCGCTGCGCCAAGTGGGAAAGGGTGGTTTTGAGGCTGAAGGCAGCAGGAAAGCCCGCAGCCCCCAGGTCTGTGGGGCTATGCAAGCGGTTCACAAAGAGCTTTAGAACAAGGCATAATTTTCCCTGCTTGCTCTTTTGGCCTGGGACACTTATCCAGCCATAGGGCCATTTTTGTGGCTGGCGCGGCGCCAAGTGGGAAAGGGTGGTTTTGAGGCTGAAGGCAGCAGGAAAGCCCGCAGCCCCCAGGTCTGTGGGGCTACGCAAGCGGTTCCCAAAGAGCTTTAGAACAAGGCATAGTTTTCCCTGCTGGCTCTTTGGGCCTGGGACCCATATCCAGCCATAGGGCCATTTTTGTGGCTGGCACGGCGCCAAGTGGGAAAGGGTGGTTTTGAGGCTGAAGGCAGCAGGAAAGCCCGCAGCGCCCAGGTCTGTGGGGCTATGCAAGCGGTTCCCAAAGAGCTTTAGAACAAGGCATAGTTTTCCCTGCTGGCTCTTTGGACATGGGACCCATATCCAGCCATAGGGCCATTTTTGTGCCTGGCGCGGCGCCAAGTGGGAAAGGGTGGTGTCGAGGCTGAAGGTAGCAGGAAAGCCCGCTGCCCCCAGGTCTGTAGGGCTAGGCAAGTGGTTCCCAAAGAGCTTTAGAACAAGGCATATTTTTCCCTGCTGGCTCTTTGGACATGGGACCCATCTCCAGCCATATGGCCATTTTTGTGCCTGGCGCGGCTCCAAGTGGGAAAGTGTGGTTTTGAGGCTGAAGGCAGAAGGAAAGCCCGCAGCCCCCAGGTCTGTGGGGCTACGGAAGCGGTTCCCAAAGAGCTTTAGAACAAGGCATAATTTTTCCCTGCTGGCTCTTTGGGCGGGGGACCCATCTCCAGCCGTACGGCCATTTTTGTGCCTGGCGCGGCCCCAAGTGGGAAAGGGTGGTGTCGAGGCTGAAGGCAGCAGGAAAGCCTGCAGCCCCCAGGTCTGTGGGGCTACGGAAGCGGTTCCCAAAGAGCTTTAGAACAAGGCATAGTTTTCCCTGCTGGCTCTTTGGGCGTGGGACTTATCTCCAGCCATATGGCCATTTTTGTGCGTGGCGCGGCGCCAAGTGGGAAAGGGTGGTTTTGAGGCTGAAGGCAGCAGGAAAGCCCGCAGCCCCCAGGTCTGTGGGGCTATGCAAGCGGTTCACAAAGAGCTTTAGAACAAGGCATAATTTTCCCTGCTTGCTCTTTTGGCCTGGGACACTTATCCAGCCATAGGGCCATTTTTGTGGCTGGCGCGGCGCCAAGTGGGAAAGGGTGGTTTTGAGGCTGAAGGCAGCAGGAAAGCCCGCAGCCCCCAGGTCTGTGGGGCTACGCAAGCGGTTCCCAAAGAGCTTTAGAACAAGGCATAGTTTTCCCTGCTGGCTCTTTGGGCCTGGGACCCATATCCAGCCATATGGCCATTTTTGTGCCTGGCGCGGCGCCAAGTGGGAAAGGGTGGTGTCGAGGCTGAAGGTAGCAGGAAAGCCCGCTGCCCCCAGGTCTGTAGGGCTACGCAAGTGGTTCCCGCAGAGCTTTAGAACAAGGCATATTTTTCCCTGCTGGCTCTTTGGACATGGGACCCATCTCCAGCCATATGGCCATTTTTTTGCCTGGCCCGGCGCCAAGTGGGAAAGGGTGGTTTTGAGGCTGAAGGCAGCAGGAAAGCCCGCAGCCCCCAGGTCTGTGGGGCTACGGAAGCTGTTCCCAAAGAGCTTTAGAACAAGGCATAATTTTTCCCTGCCGGCTCTTTGGGCGGGGGACCCATCTCCAGCCGTACGGCCATTTTTGTGCCTGGCGCGGCGCCAAGTGGGAAAGGGTGGTGTCGAGGCTGAGGGCAGCAGGAAAGCCTGCAGCCCCCAGGTCTGTAGGGCTACGCAAGGGGTTCCCAAAGAGCTTTAGAACAAGGCATAGTTTTCCCTGCTGGCTCTTTGGGCGTGGGACTCATCTCCAGCCATATGGCCATTTTTGTGCCTGGCGCGGCACCTAATGGGAAAGGGTGGTGTCGAGGCTGAAGGCAGCAGGAAAGCCTGCAGCCCCCAGGTCTGTGGGGCTACGCAAGCTGTTCCCAAAGAGCTTTAGAACAAGGCATAGTTTTCCCTGCTGGCTCCTTGGGCGGGGGCTCATCTCCAGCCATATGGTCATTTTTGTGCGTGGCGCGGCGCCAAGTGGGAAAGGGTGGTGTCGAGGCTGAAGGCAGCAGGAAAGCCTGCAGCCCCCAGGTCTGTGGGGCTACGCAAGCGGTTCCCAAAGAGCTTTAGAACAAGGCATAATTTTCCCTGCTGGCTCCTCGGGCGTGGGACCCATATCCAGCCATATGGCCATTTTTGTGCCTGGCGCAGCGCCAAGTGGGAAAGGGTGGTTTTGAGGCTGAAGGCAGCAGGAAAGCCTGCAGCCCCCAGGTCTGTGGGACTACGCAAGCAGTTCCCAAAGAGCTTTAGAACAAGGCAAAGTTTTTCCTGCTGGCTCCTTGGGCGTGGGACCCATCTCCAGCCATATGGCCATTTTTGTGCCTGGCGCGGCGCCAAGTGGGAAAGGGTGGTTTTGAGGCTGAAGGCAGCAGGAAAGCCCGCAGCCCCCAGGTCTGTGGGGCTATGCAAGCGGTTCCCAAAGAGCTTTAGAACAAGGCATAATTTTCCCTGCTAGCTCCTCGGGCGTGGGACCCATTTCCAGCCGTATGGCCATTTTGGTGCCTGGCGCGGCGCCAAGTGGGAATGGGTGGTTTTGAGGCTGAAGGCAGCAGGAAAGCCCGCAGCCCCCAGGTCTGTGGGGCTACGCAAGCAGTTCCCACAGAGCTTTAGAACAAGGCATAGTTTTCCCTGCTGGCTCTTTGGGCGGGGGACCCATCTCCAGCCATATGGCCATTTTTGTGGCTGGCGCGGCGCCAAGTGGGAAAGGGTGGTTTTGAGGCTGAAGGCAGCAGGAAAGCCTGCAGCCCCCAGGTCTGTGGGGCTATGCAAGCAGTTCCCAAAGAGCTTTAGAACAAGGCATAGTTTTCCCTGCTGGCTCTTTGGGCGGGGGACCCATCTCCAGCCATATGGCCATTTTTGTGGCAGGCGCGGCGCCAAGTGGGAAAGGGTGGTTTTGAGGCTGAAGGCAGCAGGAAAGCCTGCAGCCCCCAGGTCTGTGGGGCTACGCAAGCGGTTCCCAAAGAGCTTTAGAACAAGGCATAGTTTTCCCTCCTGGCTCTTTGGGCGGGGGACCCATCTCCAGCCATATGGCCATTTTTGTGCCTGGCGCGGCGCCAAGTGGGAAAGGGTGGTTTTGAGGCTGAAGGCAGCAGGAAAGCCCGCAGCGCCCAGGTCTGTGGGGCTATGCAAGCGGTTCCCAAAGAGCTTTAGAACAAGGCATAGTTTTCCCTGCTGGCTCTTTGGACATGGGACCCATATCCAGCCATAGGGCCATTTTTGTGCCTGGCGCGGCGCCAAGTGGGAAAGGGTGGTGTCGAGGCTGAAGGTAGCAGGAAAGCCCGCTGCCCCCAGGTCTGTAGGGCTAGGCAAGTGGTTCCCAAAGAGCTTTAGAACAAGGCATATTTTTCCCTGCTGGCTCTTTGGACATGGGACCCATCTCCAGCCATATGGCCATTTTTGTGCCTGGCGCGGCTCCAAGTGGGAAAGTGTGGTTTTGAGGCTGAAGGCAGAAGGAAAGCCCGCAGCCCCCAGGTCTGTGGGGCTACGGAAGCGGTTCCCAAAGAGCTTTAGAACAAGGCATAATTTTTCCCTGCTGGCTCTTTGGGCGGGGGACCCATCTCCAGCCGTATGGCCATTTTGGTGCCTGGCGCGGCCCCAAGTGGGAAAGGGTGGTGTCGAGGCTGAAGGCAGCAGGAAAGCCTGCAGCCCCCAGGTCTGTGGGGCTACGCAAGCGGTTCCCAAAGAGCTTTAGAACAAGGCATAGTTTTCCCTGCTGGCTCCTTGGGCGTGGGACCCATCTCCAGCCATATGGCCATTTTTGTGCGTGGCGCGGCGCCAAGTGGGAAAGGGTGGTTTTGAGGCTGAAGGCAGCAGGAAAGCCCGCAGCCCCCAGGTCTGTGGGGCTATGCAAGCGGTTCACAAAGAGCTTTAGAACAAGGCATAATTTTCCCTGCTTGCTCTTTTGGCCTGGGACACTTATCCAGCCATAGGGCCATTTTTGTGGCTGGCGCGGCGCCAAGTGGGAAAGGGTGGTTTTGAGGCTGAAGGCAGCAGGAAAGCCCGCAGCCCCCAGGTCTGTGGGGCTACGCAAGCGGTTCCCAAAGAGCTTTAGAACAAGGCATAGTTTTCCCTGCTGGCTCTTTGGGCCTGGGACCCATATCCAGCCATAGGGCCATTTTTGTGGCTGGCACGGCGCCAAGTGGGAAAGGGTGGTTTTGAGGCTGAAGGCAGCAGGAAAGCCCGCAGCGCCCAGGTCTGTGGGGCTATGCAAGCGGTTCCCAAAGAGCTTTTGAAGAAGGCATAGTTTTCCCTGCTGGCTCTTTGGACATGGGACCCATATCCAGCCATAGGGCCATTTTTGTGCCTGGCGCGGCGCCAAGTGGGAAAGGGTGGTGTTGAGGCTGAAGGTAGCAGGAAAGCCCGCTGCCCCCAGGTCTGTAGGGCTAGGCAAGTGGTTCCCAAAGAGCTTTAGAACAAGGCATATTTTTCCCTGCTGGCTCTTTGGACATGGGACCCATCTCCAGCCATATGGCCATTTTTGTGCCTGGCGCGGCTCCAAGTGGGAAAGTGTGGTTTTGAGGCTGAAGGCAGAAGGAAAGCCCGCAGCCCCCAGGTCTGTGGGGCTACGGAAGCGGTTCCCAAAGAGCTTTAGAACAAGGCATAATTTTTCCCTGCTGGCTCTTTGGGCGGGGGACCCATCTCCAGCCGTACGGCCATTTTTGTGCCTGGCGCGGCCCCAAGTGGGAAAGGGTGGTGTCGAGGCTGAAGGCAGCAGGAAAGCCTGCAGCCCCCAGGTCTGTGGGGCTACGGAAGCGGTTCCCAAAGAGCTTTAGAACAAGGCATAGTTTTCCCTGCTGGCTCTTTGGGCGTGGGACTTATCTCCAGCCATATGGCCATTTTTGTGCGTGGCGCGGCGCCAAGTGGGAAAGGGTGGTTTTGAGGCTGAAGGCAGCAGGAAAGCCCGCAGCCCCCAGGTCTGTGGGGCTATGCAAGCGGTTCACAAAGAGCTTTAGAACAAGGCATAATTTTCCCTGCTTGCTCTTTTGGCCTGGGACACTTATCCAGCCATAGGGCCATTTTTGTGGCTGGCGCGGCGCCAAGTGGGAAAGGGTGGTTTTGAGGCTGAAGGCAGCAGGAAAGCCCGCAGCCCCCAGGTCTGTGGGGCTACGCAAGCGGTTCCCAAAGAGCTTTAGAACAAGGCATAGTTTTCCCTGCTGGCTCTTTGGGCCTGGGACCCATATCCAGCCATATGGCCATTTTTGTGCCTGGCGCGGCGCCAAGTGGGAAAGGGTGGTGTCGAGGCTGAAGGTAGCAGGAAAGCCCGCTGCCCCCAGGTCTGTAGGGCTACGCAAGTGGTTCCCGCAGAGCTTTAGAACAAGGCATATTTTTCCTTGCTGGCTCTTTGGACATGGGACCCATCTCCAGCCATATGGCCATTTTTTTGCCTGGCCCGGCGCCAAGTGGGAAAGGGTGGTTTTGAGGCTGAAGGCAGCAGGAAAGCCCGCAGCCCCCAGGTCTGTGGGGCTACGGAAGCTGTTCCCAAAGAGCTTTAGAACAAGGCATAATTTTTCCCTGCCGGCTCTTTGGGCGGGGGACCCATCTCCAGCCGTACGGCCATTTTTGTGCCTGGCGCGGCGCCAAGTGGGAAAGGGTGGTGTCGAGGCTGAGGGCAGCAGGAAAGCCTGCAGCCCCCAGGTCTGTAGGGCTACGCAAGGGGTTCCCAAAGAGCTTTAGAACAAGGCATAGTTTTCCCTGCTGGCTCTTTGGGCGTGGGACTCATCTCCAGCCATATGGCCATTTTTGTGCCTGGCGCGGCACCTAATGGGAAAGGGTGGTGTCGAGGCTGAAGGCAGCAGGAAAGCCTGCAGCCCCCAGGTCTGTGGGGCTACGCAAGCTGTTCCCAAAGAGCTTTAGAACAAGGCATAGTTTTCCCTGCTGGCTCCTTGGGCGGGGGCTCATCTCCAGCCATATGGCCATTTTTGTGGCTGGCGCGGCGCCAAGTGGGAAAGGGTGGTTTTGAGGCTGAAGGCAGCAGGAAATCCCGCAGCCCCCAGGTCTGTGGGGCTACGCAAGCTGTTCCCAAGGAGCTTTAGAACAAGGCATAGTTTTCACTCCTGGCTCTTTGGGCGTGGAACCATCTCCAGCCATATGGCCATTTTTGTGCCTGGCGCGGCGCCAAGTGGGAAAGGGTGGTTTTGAGGCTGAAGGCAGCAGGAAAGCCTGCAGCCCCCAGGTTTTTGGGTCTACGCAAGCGGTTGCCAAAGAGCTTTAGAACAAGGCATAGTTTTCCCTGCTGGCTCTTTGAGCGTGGGACCCATATCCAGCCATATGGCCATTTTTGTGCCTGGCGCAGCGCCAAGTGGGAAAGGGTGGTTTTGAGGCTGAAGGCAGCAGGAAAGCCTGCAGCCCCCAGGTCTGTGGGACTACGCAAGCAGTTCCCAAAGAGCTTTAGAACAAGGCAAAGTTTTTCCTGCTGTCTCCTTGGGCGTGGGACCCATCTCCAGCCATATGGCCATTTCTGTGCCTGGCGCGGCGCCAAGTGGGAAAGGGTGGTTTTGAGGCTGAAGGCAGCAGGAAAGCCTGCAGCCCCCAGGTCTGTGGGGCTACGCAAGCTGTTCCCAAAGAGCTTTAGAACAAGGCATAGTTTTCCCTGCTGGCTCCTTGGGCGGGGGCTCATCTCCAGCCATATGGCCATTTTTGTGCCTGGCGCGGCGCCAAGTGGGAAAGGGTGGTTGTGAGGCTGAAGGCAGCAGGAAAGCCCGCAGCCCCCAGGTCTGTGGGGCTACGCAAGCGGTTCCCAAAGAGCTTGAGAACAAGGCATAGTTTTCCCTGCTTGCTCTTTTGGCCTGGGACACTTATCCAGCCATAGGGCCATTTTTGTGGCTGGCGCGGCGCCAAGTGGGAAAGGGTGGTTTTCAGGCTGAAGGCAGCAGGAAAGCCTGCAGCCCCCAGGTCTGTGGGGCTACGCAAGCGGTTCCCAAAGAGCTTTAGAACAAGGCATAGTTTTCCCTGCTGGCTCTTTGGGCCTGGGACCCATATCCAGCCATATGGCCATTTTTGTGCCTGGCGCGGCGCCAAGTGGGAAAGGGTGGTGTCGAGGCTGAAGGTAGCAGGAAAGCCCGCTGCCCCCAGGTCTGTAGGGCTACGCAAGTGGTTCCCGCAGAGCTTTAGAACAAGGCATATTTTTCCCTGCTGGCTCTTTGGACATGGGACCCATCTCCAGCCATATGGCCATTTTTGTGCCTGGCCCGGCGCCAAGTGGGAAAGGGTGGTTTTGAGGCTGAAGGCAGCAGGAAAGCCCGCAGCCCCCAGGTCTGTGGGGCTACGCAAGCGGTTCCCAAAGAGCTTTAGAACAAGGCATAATTTTTCCCTGCTGGCTCTTTGGGCGGGGGACCCATCTCCAGCCGTACGGCCATTTTTGTGCCTGGCGCGGCCCCAAGTGGGAAAGGGTGGTGTCGAGGCTGAAGGCAGCAGGAAAGCCTGCAGCCCCCAGGTCTGTGGGGCTACGCAAGCGGTTCCCAAAGAGCTTTACAACAAGGCATAGTTTACCCTACTGGCTCTTTGGGCGTGGGAACCATCTCCAGCCATAAGGCCATTTTTGTGGCTGGCGCAGCGCCAAGTGGGAAAGGGCGGTTTTGAGTCTGAAGGCAGCAGGAAAGCCTGCAGCCCCCAGGTCTGTGGGGCTACGCAAGCTGTTCCCAAAGAGCTTTAGAACAAGGCATAGTTTTCCCTGCTGGCTCCTTGGGCGGGGGCTCATCTCCAGCCATATGGCCATTTTTGTGCCTGGCGCGGCGCCAAGTGGGAAAGGGTCGTTTTGAGGCTGAAGGCAGCAGGAAAGCCTGCAGCCCCCAGGTCTGTGGGGCTACGCAAGCTGTTCCCGCAGAGCTTTAGAACAAGGCATACTTTTCCCTGCTGGCTCTTTAGACATGGGACCCATCTCCAGCCATATGGCCATTTTTGTGCCTGGCGCGGCGCCAAGTGGGAAAGGGTGGTTTTGAGGCTGAAGGCAGCAGGAAAGCCCGCAGCCCCCAGGTCTGTGGGGCTACGGAAGCGGTTCCCAAAGAGCTTTAGAACAAGGCATAATTTTTCCCTGCTGGCTCTTTGGGCGGGGGACCCATCTCCAGCCGTATGGCCATTTTTGTGCCTGGCGCGGCGCCAAGTGGGAAAGGGTGGTTTTGAGGCTGAAGGCAGCAGGAAAGCCCGCTGCCCCCAGGTCTGTAGGGCTACGCAAGTGGTTCCCGCAGAGCTTTAGAACAAGGCATACTTTTCCCTGCTGGCTCTTTGGACATGGGACCCATCTCCAGCCATATGGCCATTTTTGTGCGTGGCGCGGCGCCAAGTGGGAAAGGGTGGTTTTGAGGCTGAAGGCAGCAGGAAAGCCCGCAGCCCCCAGGTCTGTGGGGCTACGCATGCGGTTCCCAAAGAGCTTTAGAACAAGGCATAGTTTTCCCTGCTTGCTCTTTTGGCCTGGGACACATATCCAGCCTTAGGGCCATTTTTGTGGCTGGCGCGGCGCCAAGTGGGAAAGGGTGGTTTTGAGGCTGAAGGCAGCAGGAAAGCCTGCAGCCCCCAGGTTTTTGGGTCTACGCAAGCAGTTCCCACAGAGCTTTAGAACAAGGCATAGTTTTCCCTCCTGGCTCTTTGGGCGGGGGACCCATCTCCAGCCATATGGCCATTTTTGTGCCTGGCGCGACGCCAAGTGGGAAAGGGTGGTTTTGAGGCTGAAGGCAGCAGGAAAGCCTGCAGCCCCCAGGTCTGTGGGGCTACGCAAGCTGTTCCCAAAGAGCTTTAGAACAAGGCATAGTTTTCCCTGCTGGCTCCTTGGGCGGGGGCTCATCTCCAGCCATATGGCCATTTTTGTGCCTGGTGCGGCGCCAAGTGGGAAAGGGTGGTTTTGAGGCTGAAGGCAGCAGGAAAGCCCGCAGCCCCCAGGTCTGTGGGGCTACGGAAGCGGTTCCCAAAGAGCTTTAGAACAAGGCATAGTTTTCCCTGCTTGCTCTTTGGGCCTGGGACACATATCCAGCCATAGGGCCATTTTTGTGCCTGGCGCGGCGCCAAGTGGGAAAGGGTGGTTTTGAGGCTGAAGGCAGCAGGAAAGCCTGCAGCCCCCAGGTCTGTGGGGCTACGGAAGCGGTTCCCAAAGAGCTTTAGAACAAGGCATAATTTTTCCCTGCTGGCTCTTTGGGCGGGGGACTCATCTCCAGCCGTATGGCCATTTTTGTGGCTGGCGCGGTGCCAAGTGGGAAAGGGTGGTTTTGAGGCTGAAGGCAGCAGGAAAGCCTGCAGCCCCCAGGTCTGTGGGGCTACGCAAGCGGTTCCCAAAGAGCTTTAGAACAAGGCATAATTTTCCCTGCTTGCTCTTTTGGCCTGGGACACTTATCCAGCCATAGGGCCATTTTTGTGGCTGGCGCGGCGCCAAGTGGGAAAGGGTGGTTTTCAGGCTGAAGGCAGCAGGAAAGCCTGCAGCCCCCAGGTCTGTGGGGCTACGCAAGCAGTTCCCAAAGAGCTTTACAACAAGGCAGAGTTTACCCTACTGGCTCTTTGGGCGTGGGAACCATCTCCAGCCATAAGGCCATTTTTGTGCCTGGCGCAGCGCCAAGTGGGAAAGGGCGGTTTTGAGGCTGAAGGCAGCAGGAAAGCCTGCAGCCCCCAGGTCTGTGGGGCTACGCAAGCTGTTCCCAAAGAGCTTTAGAACAAGGCATAGTTTTCCCTGCTGGCTCCTTGGGCGGGGGCTCATCTCCAGCCATATGGCCATTTTTGTGCCTGGCGCGGCGCCAAGTGGGAAAGGGTCGTTTTGAGGCTGAAGGCAGCAGGAAAGCCTGCAGCCCCCAGGTCTGTGGGGCTACGCAAGTGGTTCCCGCAGAGCTTTAGAACAAGGCATACTTTTCCCTGCTGGCTCTTTGGACATGGGACCCATCTCCAGCCATATGGCCATTTTTGTGCCTGGCGCGGCGCCAAGTGGGAAAGGGTGGTTTTGAGGCTGAAGGCAGCAGGAAAGCCCGCAGCCCCCAGGTCTGTGGGGCTACGGAAGCGGTTCCCAAAGAGCTTTAGAACAAGGCATAATTTTTCCCTGCTGGCTCTTTGGGCGGGGGACCCATCTCCAGCCGTATGGCCATTTTTGTGCCTGGCGCGGCGCCAAGTGGGAAAGGGTGGTGTCGAGGCTGAAGGCAGCAGGAAAGCCTGCAGCCCCCAGGTCTGTGGGGCTACGCAAGCTGTTCCCAAAGAGCTTTAGAACAAGGCATAGTTTTCCCTGCTGGCTCCTTGGGCGGGGGCTCATCTCCAGCCATATGGCCATTTTTGTGGCTGGCGCGGCGCCAAGTGGGAAAGGGTGGTTTTGAGGCTGAAGGCAGCAGGAAAGCCCGCAGACCCCAGGTCTGTGGGGCTATGCAAGCAGTTCCCAAAGAGCTTTAGAACAAGGCATAATTTTCCCTGCTTGCTCTTTTGGCCTGGGACACTTATCCAGCCATAGGGCCATTTTTGTGGCTGGCGCGGCGCCAAGTGGGAAAGGGTGGTTTTGAGGCTGAAGGCAGCAGGAAAGCCTGCAGCCCCCAGGTCTGTGGGGCTACGTAAGCGGTTCCCAAAGAGCTTTACAACAAGGCATAGTTTACCCTACTGGCTCTTTGGGCGTGGGAACCATCTCCAGCCATAAGGCCATTTTTGTGCCTGGCGCGGCGCCAAGTGGGAAAGGGCGGTTTTGAGGCTGAAGGCAGCAGGAAAGCCTGCAGCCCCCAGGTCTGTGGGGCTACGCAAGCGGTTCCCAAAGAGCTTTAGAACAAGGCATAGTTTTCCCTGCCAGCTCCTTGGCCGTGGGACCCATCTCCAGCCGTATGGCCATTTTTGTGCCTGGCGCGGCACCTAATGGGAAAGGGTGGTGTCGAGGCTGAAGGCAGCAGGAAATCCTGCAGCCCCCAGGTCTGTGGGGCTACGCAAGCTGTTCCCAAAGAGCTTTAGAACAAGGCATAGTTTTCCCTGCTGGCTCCTTGGACGGGGGCTCATCTCCAGCCATATGGCCATTTTTGTGCCTGGCGCGGCGCCAAGTGGGAAAGGGTGGTTTTGAGGCTGAAGGCAGCAGGAAATCCCGCAGCCCCCAGGTCTGTGGGGCTACGCAAGCTGTTCCCGCAGAGCTTTAGAACAAGGCATACTTTTCCCTGCTGGCTCTTTGGACATGGGACCCATCTCCAGCCATATGGCCATTTTTGTGCCTGGCGCGGCGCCAAGTGGGAAAGGGTGGTTTTGAGGCTGAAGGCAGCAGGAAAGCCCGCAGCCCCCAGGTCTGTGGGGATACGGAAGCGGTTCCCAAAGAGCTTTAGAACAAGGCATAATTTTTCCCTGCTGGCTCTTTGGGCGGGGGACCCACCTCCAGCCGTATGGCCATTTTTGTGCCTGGCGCGGCGCCAAGTGGGAAAGGGTGGTTTTGAGGCTGAAGGCAGCAGGAAAGCCTGCAGCCCCCAGGTCTGTGGGACTACGCAAGCAGTTCCCAAAGAGCTTTAGAACAAGGCAAAGTTTTTCCTGCTGTCTCCTAGGGCGTGGGACCCATCTCCAGCCATATGGCCATTTCTGTGCTTGGCGCGGCGCCAAGTGGGAAAGGGTGGTTTTGAGGCTGAAGGCAGCAGGAAAGCCCGCAGCCCCCAGGTCTGTGGGGCTATGCAAGCGGTTCCCAAAGAGCTTTAGAACAAGGCATAATTTTCCCTGCTAGCTCCTCGGGCGTGGGACCCATTTCCAGCCGTATGGCCATTTTGGTGCCTGGCGCGGCGCCAAATGGGAATGGGTGGTTTTGAGGCTGAAGGCAGCAGGAAAGCCCGCAGCCCCCAGGTCTGTGGGGCTACGCAAGCAGTTCCCACAGAGCTTTAGAACAAGGCATAGTTTTCCCTCCTGGCTCTTTGGGCGGGGGACCCATCTCCAGCCATATGGCCATTTTTGTGGCTGGCGCGGCGCCAAGTGGGAAAGGGTGGTTTTGAGGCTGAAGGCAGCAGGAAAGCCTGCAGCCCCCAGGTCTGTGGGGCTACGCAAGCTGTTCCCAAAGAGCTTTAGAACAAGGCATAGTTTTCCCTGCTGGCTCCTTGGGCGGGGGCTCATCTCCAGCCATATGGCCATTTTTGTGCCTGGCGCGGCGCCAAGTGGGAAAGGGTGGTTGTGAGGCTGAAGGCAGCAGGAAAGCCCGCAGCCCCCAGGTCTGTGGGGCTACGGAAGCGGTTCCCAAAGAGCTTGAGAACAAGGCATAGTTTTCCCTGCTTGCTCTTTTGGCCTGGGACACTTATCCAGCCATAGGGCCATTTTTGTGGCTGGCGCGGCGCCAAGTGGGAAAGGGTGGTTTTCAGGCTGAAGGCAGCAGGAAAGCCTGCAGCCCCCAGGTCTGTGGGGCTACGCAAGCGGTTCCCAAAGAGCTTTAGAACAAGGCATAGTTTTCCCTGCTGGCTCTTTGGGCCTGGGACCCATATCCAGCCATATGGCCATTTTTGTGCCTGGCGCGGCGCCAAGTGGGAAAGGGTGGTGTCGAGGCTGAAGGTAGCAGGAAAGCCCGCTGCCCCCAGGTCTGTAGGGCTATGCAAGTGGTTCCCGCAGAGCTTTAGAACAAGGCATATTTTTCCCTGCTGGCTCTTTGGACATGGGACCCATCTCCAGCCATATGGCCATTTTTGTGCCTGGCCCGGCGCCAAGTGGGAAAGGGTGGTTTTGAGGCTGAAGGCAGCAGGAAAGCCCGCAGCCCCCAGGTCTGTGGGGCTACGCAAGCGGTTCCCAAAGAGCTTTAGAACAAGGCATAATTTTTCCCTGCTGGCTCTTTGGGCGGGGGACCCATCTCCAGCCGTACGGCCATTTTTGTGCCTGGCGCGGCCCCAAGTGGGAAAGGGTGGTGTCGAGGCTGAAGGCAGCAGGAAAGCCTGCAGCCCCCAGGTCTGTGGGGCTACGCAAGCGGTTCCCAAAGAGCTTTACAACAAGGCATAGTTTTCCCTGCTGGCTCCTTGGGCGGGGGCTCATCTCCAGCCATATGGCCATTTTTGTGCCTGGTGCGGCGCCAAGTGGGAAAGGGTGGTTTTGAGGCTGAAGGCAGCAGGAAAGCCCGCAGCCCCCAGGTCTGTGGGGCTACGGAAGCGGTTCCCAAAGAGCTTTAGAACAAGGCATAGTTTTCCCTGCTTGCTCTTTGGGCCTGGGACCCATATCCAGCCATAGGGCCATTTTTGTGCCTGGCGCGGCGCCAAGTGGGAAAGGGTGGTTTTGAGGCTGAAGGTAGCAGGAAAGCCCGCAGCCCCCAGGTCTGTGGGGCTACGGAAGCGGTTCCCAAAGAGCTTTAGAACAAGGCATAATTTTTCCCTGCTGGCTCTTTGGGCGGGGGACTCATCTCCAGCCGTATGGCCATTTTTGTGGCTGGCGCGGTGCCAAGTGGGAAAGGGTGGTTTTGAGGCTGAAGGCAGCAGGAAAGCCTGCAGCCCCCAGGTCTGTGGGGCTACGCAAGCGGTTCCCAAAGAGCTTTAGAACAAGGCATAATTTTCCCTGCTTGCTCTTTTGGCCTGGGACACTTATCCAGCCATAGGGCCATTTTTGTGGCTGGCGCGGCGCCAAGTGGGAAAGGGTGGTTTTCAGGCTGAAGGCAGCAGGAAAGCCTGCAGCCCCCAGGTCTGTGGGGCTACGCAAGCAGTTCCCAAAGAGCTTTACAACAAGGCAGAGTTTACCCTACTGGCTCTTTGGGCGTGGGAACCATCTCCAGCCATAAGGCCATTTTTGTGCCTGGCGCAGCGCCAAGTGGGAAAGGGCGGTTTTGAGGCTGAAGGCAGCAGGAAAGCCTGCAGCCCCCAGGTCTGTGGGGCTACGCAAGCTGTTCCCAAAGAGCTTTAGAACAAGGCATAGTTTTCCCTGCTGGCTCCTTGGGCGGGGGCTCATCTCCAGCCATATGGCCATTATTGTGCCTGGCGCGGCGCCAAGTGGGAAAGGGTCGTTTTGAGGCTGAAGGCAGCAGGAAAGCCTGCAGCCCCCAGGTCTGTGGGGCTACGCAAGTGGTTCCCGCAGAGCTTTAGAACAAGGCATACTTTTCCCTGCTGGCTCTTTGGACATGGGACCCATCTCCAGCCATATGGCCATTTTTGTGCCTGGCGCGGCGCCAAGTGGGAAAGGGTGGTTTTGAGGCTGAAGGCAGCAGGAAAGCCCGCAGCCCCCAGGTCTGTGGGGCTACGCAAGCGGTTCCCAAAGAGCTTTAGAACAAGGCATAATTTTTCCCTGCTGGCTCTTTGGGCGGGGGACCCATCTCCAGCCGTATGGCCATTTTTGTGGCTGGCGCGGCGCCAAGTGGGAAAGGGTGGTGTCGAGGCTGAAGGCAGCAGGAAAGCCTGCAGCCGCCAGGTCTGTGGGGCTACGCAAGCTGTTCCCAAAGAGCTTTAGAACAAGGCATAGTTTTCCCTGCTGGCTCCTTGGGCGGGGGCTCATCTCCAGCCATATGGCCATTTTTGTGGCTGGCGCGGCGCCAAGTGGGAAAGGGTGGTTTTGAGGCTGAAGGCAGCAGGAAAGCCCGCAGACCCCAGGTCTGTGGGGCTATGCAAGCAGTTCCCAAAGAGCTTTAGAACAAGGCATAATTTTCCCTGCTTGCTCTTTTGGCCTGGGACACTTATCCAGCCATAGGGCCATTTTTGTGCCTGGCGCGGCGCCAAGTGGGAAAGGGTGGTTTTGAGGCTGAAGGCAGCAGGAAAGCCTGCAGCCCCCAGGTCTGTGGGGCTACGTAAGCGGTTCCCAAAGAGCTTTACAACAAGGCATAGTTTACCCTACTGGCTCTTTGGGCGTGGGAACCATCTCCAGCCATAAGGCCATTTTTGTGCCTGGCGCGGCGCCAAGTGGGAAAGGGCGGTTTTGAGGCTGAAGGCAGCAGGAAAGCCTGCAGCCCCCAGGTCTGTGGGGCTACGCAAGCTGTTCCCAAAGAGCTTTAGAACAAGGCATAGTTTTCCCTGCTGGCTCCTTGGGCGTGGGCTCATCTCCAGCCATATGGCCATTTTTGTGGCTGGCGCGGCGCCAAGTGGGAAAGGGTGGTTTTGAGGCTGAAGGCAGCAGGAAAGCCCGCAGACCCCAGGTCTGTGGGGCTATGCAAGCAGTTCCCAAAGAGCTTTAGAACAAGGCATAGTTTACCCTACTGGCTCTTTGGGCGTGGGAACCATCTCCAGCCATAAGGCCATTTTTGTGCCTGGCGCGGCGCCAAGTGGGAAAGGGCGGTTTTGAGGCTGAAGGCAGCAGGAAAGCCTGCAGCCCCCAGGTCTGTGGGGCTACGCAAGCGGTTCCCAAAGAGCTTTAGAACAAGGCATAGTTTTCCCTGCCAGCTCCTTGGGCGTGGGACCCATCTCCAGCCGTATGGCCATTTTTGTGCCTGGCGCGGCACCTAATGGGAAAGGGTGGTGTCGAGGCTGAAGGCAGCAGGAAAGCCTGCAGCCCCCAGGTGTGTGGGTGCTACGCAAGCTGTTCCCAAAGAGCTTTAGAACAAGGCATAGTTTTCCCTGCTGGCTCCTTGGGCGGGGGCTCATCTCCAGCCATATGGCCATTTTTGTGCCAGGCGCGGCGCCAAGTGGGAAAGGGTGGTTTTGAGGCTGAAGGCAGCAGGAAAGCCCGCAGCCCCCAGGTCTGTGGGGCTACGCAAGCTGTTCCCGCAGAGCTTTAGAACAAGGCATAGTTTTCCCTGCTGGCTCTTTGGGCGTGGGACCCATCTCCAGCCATATGGCCATTTTTGTGCCTGGCGCGGCGCCAAGTGGGAAAGGGTGGTTTTGAGGCTGAAGGCAGCAGGAAAGCCCGCAGCCCCCAGGTCTGTGGGGCTACGCAAGCGGTTCCCAAAGAGCTTTACAACAAGGCATAGTTTTCCCTGCTGGCTCTTTTGGCCTGGGACACATCTCCAGCCATAGGGCCATTTTTGTGCCTGGCGCGGCGCCAAGTGGGAAAGGGTGGTTTTGAGGCTGAAGGCAGCAGGAAAGCCCGCAGCCCCTAGGTCTGTGGGTCTACGCAAGCGGTTCCCAAAGAGCTTTAGAACAAGGCATAGTTTTCCCTGCTTGCTCTTTTGGCCTGGGACACATCTCCAGCCATAGGGCCATTTTTGTGGCTGGCGCGGCGCCAAGTGGGAAAGGGTGGTTTTGAGGCTGAAGGCAGCAGGAAAGCCTGCAGCCCCCAGGTCTGTGGGGCTACGCAAGAGGTTCCCAAAGAGCTTTAGAACAAGGCATAGTTTTCCCTGCTGGCTCTTTGGGCGTGGAACCATCTCAAGCCATATGGCCATTTTTGTGCCTGGCGCGGCGCCAAGTGGGAAAGGGTGGTTTTGAGGCTGAAGGCAGCAGGAAAGCCCGCAGCCCCCAGGTCTGTGGGGCTACGCAAGCGGTTCCCAAAGAGCTTTAGAACAAGGCATAGTTTTCCCTGCTTGCTCTTTTGGCCTGGGACACATATCCAGCCATAGGGCCATTTTTGTGGCTGGCGCGGCGCCAAGTGGGAAAGGGTGGTTTTGAGGCTGAAGGCAGCAGGAAAGCCTGCAGCCCCCAGGTCTGTGGGTCTACGCAAGCGGTTCCCAAAGAGCTTTAGAACAAGGCATAGTTTTTCCTGCCAGCTCCTTGGCCGTGGGACCCATCTCCAGCCGTATGGCCATTTTTGTGCCTGGCGCGGCACCTAATGGGAAAGGGTGTTGTCAAGGCTGAAGGCAGCAGGAAAGCCTGCAGCCCCCAGGTCTGTGGGGCTACGCAAGCTGTTCCCAAAGAGCTTTAGAACAAGGCATAGTTTTCCCTGCTGGCTCCTTGGGCGGGGGCTCATCTCCAGCCATATGGCCATTTTTGTGGCTGGCGCGGCGCCAAGTGGGAAAGGGTGGTTTTGAGGCTGAAGGCAGCAGGAAAGCCCGCAGTCCCCAGGTCTGTGGGGCTATGCAAGCGGTTCCCAAAGAGCTTTAGAACAAGGCATAATTTTCCCTGCTTGCTCTTTTGGCCTGGGACCCATCTCCAGCCATATGGCCATTTTTGTGCCTGGCGCGACGCCAAGTGGGAAAGGGTGGTTTTGAGGCTGAAGGCAGCAGGAAAGCCTGCAGCCCCCAGGTCTGTGGGGCTACGCAAGCGCTTCCCAAAGAGCTTTAGAACAAGGCATAGTTTTCCCTGCCAGCTCCTTGGGCGGGGGACCCATCTCCAGCCGTATGGCCATTTTTGTGCCTGGCGCGGCACCTAATGGGAAAGGGTGGTTTTGAGGCTGAAGGCAGCAGGAAAGCCTGCAGCCCCCAGGTCTGTGGGGCTACGCAAGCTGTTCCCAAAGAGCTTTAGAACAAGGCATAGTTTTCCCTGCAGTCTCCTTGGGCGGGGGCTCATCTCCAGCCATATGGCCATTTTTGTGCCTGGCGCGGCGCCAATTGGGAAAGGGTGGTTTTGAGGCTGAAGGCAGCAGGAAAGCCCGCAGCCCCCAGGTCTGAGGGGCTATGCAAGCGGTTCCCAAAGAGCTTTAGAACAAGGCATAGTTTTCCCTGCTGGCTCCTTGGGCGGGGGCTCATCTCCAGCCATATGGCCATTTTTGTGCCTGGCGCGGCGCCAAGTGGGAAAGGGTGGTTTTTAGGCTGAAGGCAGCAGGAAAGCCTGCAGCCCCCAGGTCTGTGGGGCTACGCAAGCGGTTCCCAAAGAGCTTTAGAACAAGGCATAGTTTACCCTACTGGCTCTTTGGGTGTGGGAACCATCTCCAGCCATATGGCCATTTTTGTGCCTGGCGCCGCGCCAAGTGGGAAAGGGTGGTTTTGAGGAAGAAGGCAGCAGGAAAGCCTGCAGCCCCCAGGTCTGTGGGTCTACGCAAGCGGTTCCCAAAGAGCTTTAGAACAAGGCATAGTTTTCCCTGCCAGCTCCTTGGGCGTGGGACCCATCTCCAGCCATATGGCCATTTTTGTGCCTGGCGCGCCAACTAATGGGAAAGGGTGGTGTCGAGGCTGAAGGCAGCAGGAAAGCTTGCAGCCCCCAGGTCTGTGGGGCTATGCAAGCAGTTCCCAAAGAGCTTTAGAACAAGGCATAGTTTTCCCTGCTTGCTCTTTGGGCCTGGGACCCATATCCAGCCATAGGGCCATTTTTGTGCCTGGCGCGGCGCCAAGTGGGAAATGGTGGTGTCGAGGCTGAAGGTAGCAGGAAAGCCCCCTGCCCCCAGGTCTGTAGGGCTACGCAAGTGGTTCCCGCAGAGCTTTAGAACAAGGCAGAGTTTTCCCTGCTGGCTCTTTGGACATGGGACCCATCTCCAGCCATATGGCCATTTTTGTGCCTGGCGCGGCGCCAAGTGGGAAAGGGTGGTTTTGAGGCTGAAGGCAGCAGGAAAGCCCGCAGCCCCCAGGTCTGTGGGGCTACGGAAGCGGTTCCCAAAGAGCTTTAGAACAAGGCATAGTTTTCCCTGCTGGCTCCTTGGGCGGGGGACCCATCTCCAGCCGTATGGCCATTTTTGTGCCTGGCGCGGCTCCAAGTGGGAAAGGGTGGTGTCGAGGCTGAAGGCAGCAGGAAAGCCCGCAGCCCCCAGGTGTGTGGGGCTACGCAAGTGGTTCCCAAAGAGCTTTAGAACAAGGCATAGTTTTCCCTGCTGGCTCTTTGGGCGGGGGACTCATGTCCAGCCATATGGCCATTTTTGTGCCTGGCGCGGGGCCAAGTGGGAAAGGGTGGTTTCGAGGGTGAAGGCAGCAGCAAAGGTCGTAGGCACCAGGTCTGTGGGGCTACGTATGCGGTTCCAAAGAGCTTTAGAACAAGGCATAGTTTTCCCTGCTGGCTCTTTGGGCGTGGGACTCATCTCCAGCCATATGGCCATTTATGTGCGTGGCGCGGCGCCAAGTGGGAAAGGGTGGTTTTGAGGCTGAAGGCAGCAGGAAAGCCTGCAGCCCCCAGGTCTGTGGGGCTACGCAAGCGGTTCCCAAAGAGCTTTAGAACAAGGCATAATTTTCCCTGCTTGCTCTTTTGGCCTGGGACACTTATCCAGCCATATGGCCATTTTTGTGCCTGGCGCGGCACCTAATGGGAAAGGGTGGTTTTGAGGCTGAAGGCAGCAGGAAAGCCTGCAGCCCCCAGGTCTGTGGGGCTACGCAAGCGGTTCCCAAAGAGCTTTAGAACAAGGCATAGTTTACCCTACTGGCTCTTTGGGCGTGGGAACCATCTCCAGCCATAAGGCCATTTTTGTGCCTGGCGCCGCGCCATGTGGGAAAGGGTGGTTTTGAGGAAGAAGGCAGCAGGAAAGCCTGCAGCCCCCAGGTCTGTGGGTCTACGCAAGCGGTTCCCAAAGAGCTTTAGAACAAGGCATAGTTTTCCCTGCCAGCTCCTTGGGCGTGGGACACATCTCCAGCCATATGGCCATTTTTGTGCCTGGCGCGGCAACTAATGGGAAAGGGTGGTTTTGAGGCTGAAGGCAGCAGGAAAGCCCGCAGCCCCCAGGTCTGTGGGGCTACGCAAGCTGTTCCCGCAGAGCTTTAGAACAAGGCATAGTTTTCCCTGCTTGCTCTTTTGGCCTGGGACACATATCCAGCCATAGGGCCATTTTTGTGGCTGGCGCGGCGCCAAGTGGGAAAGGGTGGTTTTGAGGCTGAAGGCAGCAGGAAAGCCTGCAGCCCCCAGGTCTGTGGGTCTACGCAAGCGGTTCCCAAAGAGCTTTAGAACAAGGCATAGTTCTCCCTGCTGGCTCTTTGGGCGTGGGAACCATCTCCAGCCCTAAGGCCATTTTTGTGCCTGGCGCGGCGCCAAGTGGGAAAGGGCGGTTTTGAGGCTGAAGGCAGCAGGAAAGCCTGCAGCCCCCAGGTCTGTGGGTCTACGCAAGCGGTTCCCAAAGAGCTTTAGAACAAGGCATAGTTTTCCCTGCCAGCTCCTTGGGCGTGGGACCCATCTCCAGCCGTATGGCCATTTTTGTGCCTGGCGCGGCACCTAATTGGAAAGGGTGGTGTCGAGGCTGAAGGCAGCAGGAAAGCCTGCAGCCCCCAGGTCTGTGGGGCTATGCAAGCGGTTCCCAAAGAGCTTTAGAACAAGGCATAGTTTTCCCTGCTGGCTCTTTGGACATGGGACCCATCTCCAGCCATATGGCCATTTTTGTGGCTGGCGCGGCGCCAAGTGGTAAAGGGTGGTGTCGAGGCTGAAGGTAGCAGGAAAGCCCGCTGCCCCCAGGTCTGTGGGGCTACGCAAGTGGTTCCCGCAGAGCTTTAGAACAAGGCATAGTTTTCCCTGCTGGCTCTTTGGACATGGGACCCATCTCCAGCCATATGGCCATTTTTGTGCCTGGCGCGGCGCCAAGTGGGAAAGGGTGGTTTTGAGGCTGAAGGCAGCAGGAAAGCCCGCAGCCCCCAGGTCTGTGGGGCTACGCAAGCGGTTCCCAAAGAGCTTTAGAACAAGGCATAGTTTTCCCTGCTGGCTCCTTGGGCGGGGGACCCATCTCCAGCCATATGGCCATTTTTGTGCCTGGCGCGGCTCCATATGGGAAAGGGTGGTTTTGAGGCTGAAGGCAGCAGGAAAGCCCGCAGCCCGCAGGTCTGTGGGGCTACGCAAGAGGTTCCCAAAGAGCTTTAGAACAAGGCATAGTTTTCCCTGCCAGCTCCTTGGGCGGGGGACTCATCTCCAGCCGTATGGCCATTTTTGTGCCTGCAACGGCTGCAAGTGGGAAAGGGTGGTTTTGAGGCTGAAAGAAGCAGGAAAGCCTGCAGCCCCCAGGTGTGTGGGTGCTACGCAAGCGGTTCCCAAAGAGCTTTAGAACAAGGCATAATTTTCCCTGCCAGCTCCTTGGGCGTGGGACACATCTCCAGCCATATGGCCATTTTTGTGCCTGGCGCGGCAACTAATGGGAAAGGGTGGTGTCGAGGCTGAAGGCAGCAGGAAAGCCTGCAGCCCCCAGGTCTGTGGGGCTATGCAAGCGGTTCCCAAAGAGCTTTAGAACAAGGCATAGTTTTCCCTGCTTGCTCTTTGGGCCTGGGACCCATATCCAGCCATAGGGCCATTTTTGTGCCTGGCGCGGCGCCAAGTGGGAAAGGGTGGTGTCGAGGCTGAAGGTAGCAGGAAAGCCCCCTGCCCCCAGGTCTGTAGGGCTACGCAAGTCGTTCACGCAGAGCTTTAGAACAAGGCATAGTTTTCCCTGCTGGCTCTTTGGACATGGGACCCATCTCCAGCCATATGGCCATTTTTGTGCTGGCACGGCGCCAAGTGGGAAAGGGTGGTTTTGAGGCTGAAGGCAGCAGGAAAGCCCGCAGCCCCCAGGTCTGTGGGGCTACGGAAGCGGTTCCCAAAGAGCTTTAGAACAAGGCATAGTTTTCCCTGCTGGCTCCTTGGGCGGGGGACCCATCTCCAGCCGTATGGCCATTTTTGTGCCTGGCGCGGCTCCATGTGGGAAAGGGTGGTGTCGAGGCTGAAGGCAGCAGGAAAGCCCGCAGCCCCCAGGTGTGTGGGGCTACGTAAGCGGTTCCCAAAGAGCTTTAGAACAAGGCATAGTTTTCCCTGCTGGCTCTTTGGGCGTGGGACCCATCTCCAGCCATATGGCCATTTTTGTGCCTGGCGCGGCGCCAAGTGGGAAAGGGTGGTTTTGAGGCTGAAGGCAGCAGGAAAGCCTGCAGCCCCCAGGTCTGTGGGGCTACGCAAGAGCTTCCCAAAGAGCTTTAGAACAAGGCATAATTTTCCCTGCTGGCTCCTTGGGCGGGGGACTCATCTCCAGCCATATGGCCATTTTTGTCCCTGCAACGGCTCCAAGTGGGAAAGGGTGGTGTCGAGGCTGAAGGCAGCAGGAAAGCCCGCAGCCCCCAGGTCTGTGGGGCTACGCAAGTGGTTCCCAAAGAGCTTTAGAACAAGGCATAGTTTTCCCTGCTGGCTCTTTGGGCGGGGGACTCATGTCCAGCCATATGGCCATTTTTGTGCCTGGCGCGGGGCCAAGTGGGAAAGGGTGGTGTCGAGGGTGAAGGCAGCAGCAAAGGTCGCAGGCACCAGGTCTGTGGGGCTACGTATGCGGTTCCAAAGAGCTTTAGAACAAGGCATAGTTTTCCCTGCTTGCTCTTTGGGCCTGGGACCCATCTCCAGCCGTATGGCCATTTTTGTGCCTGGCGCGGCGCTAAGTGGGAAAGGGTGGTGTCGAGGCTGAAGGCAGCAGGAAAGCCTGCAGCCCCCAGGTCTGTGGGGCTACGGAAGCGGTTCCCAAAGACCTTTAGAACAAGGCATAATTTTCCCTGCTGGCTCTTTGGGCGGGGGATCCATCTCCAGCCGTATGGCCATTTTTGTGCCTGGCGCGACGCCAAGTGGGAAAGGGAGGTGTCGAGGCTGAAGACAGCAGGAAAGCCCGCAGCCCCCAGGTCTGT